>NW_019268701.1:0-746 GCF_002738365.1 Cucurbita moschata
GGTTGGGCCCTTTTATTTTGGACCGACACTTTTTACACTTTTACACTTTTTACACTATGTGATAAGATAAGGAATAACCTACAAGGGGAATAAGATTTGGATTATCTTGTCGATTGAATATCTCAAACAATGTTCTTGCTTGAATGATTGTTTGAGATTCGAATCACTCCACAAGCAAGATTGATCATGTCTAGCTTGAATGATTGTTGTTGATCAAATATCTGAAAGCAAGAACACTTGATTGAGATTCGAATCACTTCACAAGCAAGATTGATCATGTCGAGCTTGAATGATTCTACATGCAACCTAAACTACATAGAATTGCAAATAAACTTAGTCATTGGTTAAAGAAAGCACAAATGCTCCTTTTAATATATTTTTCTGAGTCTCCTTACAAATACAACATACATGGCTTATATAGACTCAAAATGAAACTACTAAAGGCATTCCAAAAGTTGTAACATTCATACTTAATGACAATAATTAATCAATATGTAATTGTAACTAAAGTAAATTAAAAGTCTTAAAATACATTAATGAAATACAATAACTCTAAATTACTCTAAATTGTAATCCACCCAAAATTTACAATATGAAACTTCATCATTTTTCAATGTGNGAAATATCTTTTGATAATTTCAACAATATTTTCTTCACATCTTCATTGAAGCATATTGAATGATTGATGTCTCTTGGTTCATATCACTATGTCTAAGGGGTCACTAAGGTTGAAATCATGTAAAATG
>NW_019268701.1:980-4134 GCF_002738365.1 Cucurbita moschata
GTCCATAGCTCAATGGTAGAGCATTTGAGAAGTCTTATTAGATACTTCTAAACATTTAAAGATCAACTAGACACAAAGCTAAACATTCTAAAAAAAAATTAGGGGTTAAACTTTTAAGTTAACGTAATTTAAGAAACTTATGATTTTTATATTCTCAAGAGTTTAATTGAGCTAGGTCGATGCAATCTAGTCAACCCAAGAATTGAACCGAACCAAACCAAGTAGTTAGTAACATGATTTAGTGGAAGCATTTTCACGCAAAGTAGAAGCAATAATGGAGGGTTTGAAATAATATAGTTTTCACCCCTTGTTTCTCGAGTGAATATTGAAATAATATAGTTTTCATGTTAAGTTTTGCATGGAAGAAAGAAAGACTGGGAGGTAAAGTATTATTTCAATTTGTTTGTAATATATAACAATATATAAATTAACTATAAGAAATATATAAAATTACATGTTCTTCAAGAGCTTCAATCAACACTGGAGGGTTACTTCTGCTACAACTCTAAAGGTGCTCTATGCTCTAGATTACAACGAGTTAGATAAAACAGCTCTAGAACTTTGAATCCAATAACTTGAGTTTGACTTGTGATAGGAACTCTCTTCTTGAGAATTTGCATAAAATAGGAAAACCATTCCAAAATAAATTTTTATAAGGGGTTCTATGGTGTAGTGGTTAGCACTTTAGACTTTAAATCCAACGACTTGGGTTCAACTCCCTCAAAAACACAGAATAAGGAACGACAACACAAGACATATTAAAACAAACAGCATTCGAAGCAAAAACACAAATTCTTCTTGTTTCATTTGGGCCAGATTTTCGATCTCGTGGGTAGCTTATTTTCTACGACGTTTCAGCTCTCGATTCCTTCATCAAGCTTATTGCCTTCAATTGGGGGATCAACCTTTCTCGATTCTTATTCCATATTGTTGCTCCTACTTCCGACTTTATAGGAGGAGCTTAAACCGACATTGAGAGCTCCAGCATCTTCGTTATTTAGAGATCGAACTTTCTGGATAATTTTTTGGAGATATCAACTCAGATCATAGACTTACCGACCTTGGCTTTGAATACTAGTTTTTGGAGATATCAACTCAGATCATAGACTTACCGACCTTGGCTTTGAATACTAGTTGTTGGATGTGATAATCCGTGCGTGTTCGTTCTAGATCATATCAAATTTTGGAGGAGATCCGACGGTTGAGATTTGAGTTCGAAAGATTTTGCTCGGATGGTCACGGTAGATGCTCTTATTCTAATTAGAGTGGCATTTTTGTAATTATCCATTCTTCTAGTGGTATTTTTGTAATTTGCCACTTTTCGAATATTTTATTATTATTATTCTAAAAAAAAACCCATAATTTTTCTAAAATTTCTCATGGCTTTTTTAAAATTTCTCATGACTTTTTTGCTCTTTTGATTTACTTTTTCTTTTCTAATCCTTTTCAAAAGGCCTTTAACTCCTTGAAATCACTTGTTGGGGTACACGAGTCACTTGACTAAGTCCTTTGTGCTTGCTTAATCCTTTAAATTTTTTTCCTTTCTATCCTTTGGGTCTTTCATGAGTGGCTTATTCTTATGGGAGATAATTTCCTTCATTTTTGGGGTGTTACATATACATNTGCTCGTTACAAACACAAAATAAGAAACAGACTCAAAAGAAGAACAAAAAATCGTAGATTAAAAATAGAGCTTAGTCCATGGCTCACACTCCAAAGTCCACTCATCCACGGCCAACAACTCTTAGTTACTTGAAAAAAAATGATAAACATGGAGTGAGTAAACTTAGTAAGTAGCCTACTAGTAGGTTCTTAATCGCGACCTTAGTAAATTTTTGTTGATAAGTTAATATTAATTTAGTATTCTTTTTAATTAATGTATCATTGTCATATCGGTGTCCCAGTTTTGTAAGAATGACATATTACCATATCTATTTGGTATCATATTTATTTGTAGTATCTATATCTTTTTTTTTTTTTTTTATGACTTTGAGATATTTTGCTTTTATAAATAGATATCTTCACGAAAATAAGTTTAATTTATGTTGAGATGGAGAATAAAAATTGACACTTAATGACGTTGATACTTTGAACTTTGATTTCTCTTAGTGTGAAGCTTGCATCTTGCAATTACTTGGGTAGAGAATGTGTTTCACTTAAAATTCACTCAAGAGAAAATAATCAAATAACGAACCCTATTTAAGAGAGAATAATTTTTTTTTTAATCTTTGAGAAATAAGAAAGAATAAAAATTAAACATGAATGACATCTTGTTGAATCTTTGTTTTGTTCTCCTAAATGTATATAAAAAGAAAAAAAAATCTTCTATATTTTTAGATATAATTTAAGATTACCCATTTAATAAAACTCCATCCAAAATTCTAGTCATAAATTTAATTATTATTTGTATACAATTGTTAATATGTAAGAAAATACACGTACAAAATGTTTATACTATTGGTAATACACTAGTCTTGGTTGTTTGACTAAAATAATGCAACCATTGTCCAGANAATTTGATTCGAAGCTATCTCCTAATAGAGGGAGGCTCAATTAGACTTTGTTGTAAGATTCGACCATATCAATTTGAATAGCGTTCTCCAACTATAAATATTGAACTCCAAAGTATTCACGAGCAAATTAAGTTTGTTGAAACTATCTATAAAAGTGTTCCAAAGTGAGTCGTGGAGAAGATTTGCCTTAAAATCTAGTTCCAATTAAGGATGTCAATGATGAAGAAGTACAAGCTGTTGGAAGGTTTGCCGTGGAAAATTTCAGAGGTGGTAGATATAATTTAATTTACAAGCGTGTGGTGAATGGTCTTTTCAGTCCCATATAGGATTTGACCCCAAATTTTATATTATTGTGATAGAAGCTATAAATGACAATAATATTCATTGGTCAGATATTGCAATTGTGAATAAGTTCCGTCATATGCATCGGACGCTACCGCCATCCTATAAGCTCTTATCTTTTGTGGAATTCATCAAATTCCCTATCCATAAGTAGCAGTATAACTACTAGATTGCTTTCTTTACTTACAATAAGTCCTCTCTCTATATGTGCTTGTGGGACATTACTCTCTTTTATCTATAAAAATGGCATAGCCATAATGATATAATAATCTTTATATAAGTATCTTTCCTCTCTCTAT
>NW_019268701.1:4312-8463 GCF_002738365.1 Cucurbita moschata
ATGATATAATAATCTTTATATAAGTATCTTTCCTCTCTCTATATGTGCTCGTGATACATTACTCTCTTTTATCTATAAAAATGGCATAGCCATAATGATATAATAATCCTTATATAAGTATCTTTGGACGCATCTTTCTTACAAGAATTGTGACGACAGATGACCTATGTGACGTCAGTGGAGAACATGCCTGCCTTCCTAACAACGGATGGACTACGTGTAACGCCCCGTTAGGTTAATAATAATAATAATAATAATAATAATAGTAAAATAAAAATTATAAAATAAGAAAGAAAGAAAAAAAAAGATTAACTGATCACCTCTCTTTTAATCTCTCCACCATGTCCTAAAATGTTTCCTCATCAGTCATGAATAATTCCACAACCAAAAGAGAAAAATAAAGAAAATATTTTCTTGGGAGAAGAAAAGCAGATAGATCTTCTGAGAAGAAAGACAATTTTCTGGAGAGAAGAAAGGCAGGTAGATTTTTCTGGGAGGAAAAAAAAAAAGAAGGAAATGGAGAGATGGTTAGGCAGATCATTGAAGAGAGATGTCATTTGAAAAGGTTAGTAGTCAGATTTAACTTTTCCTTTTTCTTATATGGAAAGATATTAATATGCTGCAATTACTTAGATCTGAGTTAGAACGATGATATCTTAACCAAAGAGCCAATTAAAATTTGGTAGGAGAAAAGAAATAAAAGAAAGAGGGAAAGACTGTGAAAACAGAACAAACAATCAGAATAAGGGACCAAAAAAATACAAACAAAGAGGGAAAGACTGAAAACAGATCAAAAAATCAGAAGAAGGGAAGAGAAAAAAAAATCAGAAGAAGGGAAGAGAAAAAAAAAATCAAACAATCAGAATAAGGGACCTAAGAAATACAAACAAAGAGGGAAAGACTGTGAAAACAGACCAAACAATCCGACCAAGGGAAGAGAAAAAAAAAACAAAGAAAGAAAGAGAAAGAAATAAAGAGATTTCTAAATAAAAGGAAAGAAAAAAAGGAAATATATGGTGAGAGGGAGAGATTTAGAATCGGGAAGAGAAAAAAAAAACAAAGAAAGAAAGAGAAAGAAATAGAGAGATTTTCAAATAAAAGGAAAGAAAAAAGGAAATATATGGTGAGAGAGAGATTTAGAAACAACCTATAGAAAATCTTCGAGAACACAAAATCGGGTAATTAGACTGTTGAACAGAGTTCCAATACAATGGTTGTAAATAACCAAGGGAAAAGATTAATTAGGCGATTGAACAGAGTTAAAGGAATTAGATATGAGAATAGAATTAGAAAAGAATTAGAATTAAAAGGAAAATTAAATCGAACTAAAATGGCTCGGTTAATATATTTTAAAGAAGAAAAGAAAATTAGAATAGATTGGAAAAAAAATTCTGTTAATTGCATATACATTTTTTTAGGAAAGAAATGAAAATGAGATTGGATTGAAAATGGCCAAGGAGAATTAAAATATATATATATATATATATATGTATATGTATATATGATGATTCATGATATTTTAGGAAAGAAAATAAAAGAAAGTCATAATGATATTTTTAAGAAAGAAAAGAAAATCAAATTCCATAACAGAGGAGATGACTGAGTGATGGAGGTAAGCGGAAAATATGAGAAAATTATTATAATTTGTACCCATTAAATATAATATTATTGGATTGAATGATAAATAACATGAAGTTTATTACCCAATACAATTTAGAAATAATGAAAATATGGAATTCGATTTTTTTTACTGAGGTCGTTTTAGAGCTGTATTTCACATTGTTAGTTGGATTATTAATTAAAATGTGAAATGCTAACGAAAGATAACGAACGGTTCGATATGAAGCGAACTCTAGCAACCTTTGGAGCAGCTCTCGAGGAACGGGAGCTTACGTTAATTAAATTAGGGAATACTTCGGCTAAGGCCAACCAGGTAAGTGGCCTTACTATAGGNNNNTGAACTATGTCGTACGATGCGGTATATGAGTTATGATGATGTATGACTTATGTTGATGTGTAGGTTATGATACCTAATGATGTGCTCAATATATCTAATGATGTGCTCAGTATATATATATATATATTTGACGAATGTCGTACTTGATATGTTTGATGCACTTTGTGGTAATATGATGAGTATGATGATTGCATGACGTTTACCTTAATATGATGATGTTTTCCATATNGAGCATGCTATATGATGATGAGTGCCATATTGCATCATGTCGTTAGATCGACATAGGACACAACCCTAAGAGCGTGAAAATGATATTAATATAAATATCCACGAGTATGTGTTACCTAGAGTAACAAGAGATGAGACTAGAGGGTTGTGTCAGAAGAGACATTATGATGGATTTAGAGGGACCTCATGCATATTGTATGTTCATAAGCATAGGGCTACTTCCCCTAGAGATGATGAGTGCGGACGCACACCATATGATGAGCGCAAATGCGCACAGGTGCGAATGCACACAGATGAGGGTGTTCATGAGGCGCATGACACTATGGGGTTCCGCTGACCTCCGGACGTCTCTACAGATTAGCTTGATCAGAGGGTCCAGGGGGTGTGCGAGCGCCCTGGGGATTCACACTCCCACATGTGAGTCGTGTGTAGGGAAGTACTACACATCCAATTTATCCGAGACTGAAGGTCACCCCTAAGATGATTAGAGATAGGTCCCTAAATCATGACTGCATGTGTTTGCATTTGCATGGCCCCCTATAGTGGGGTCACTTACTGAGTATTCTTTGAAATACTCAGGCCGTGTGCCACATTATTTTTTCAGGTAAAGGCAAGGCGCACTTGTACGGAGGACGGCGGCATCACGAGTAGAGACTGTGGCACATGCATAGGGAAGTCTCATATTTAAATTTCTAGTCTTAAGTTAGAATAGGTTGTTTTGCATTTCATTGTTTAAATTATTTTGTATTTGTTTTTGTTTTCTCTAAATTTTAGTATTTCATATTTAAACACGTAAGACCATGGCTGTGTTTTCCAGAGAAGAAGTTGTTTTTAAACGTTTTTTGAAATTTACATTATCAATTATGTTCATGTAAGAGTTATATTTTCGCATTATAGATGAGCATAAGACGTTAGTAGCGACTCTGAGTATGTGGAAATTTAGGGTCGTTACACTACGGGGCTTTGCACTTCGGCCCCTGAGAATACCACATCAAGGTGACAGGATTCGAACCTATGGCTCTCTGAAACTTCTTCATCGGTTATTTCGGCGCATCTTCCTCAAAAGGATTGTGACAACAAATGACCAATGACTGAAAAGTTCCTAGAAAGAATACAGTTCTAGGATTGTGACAAGACAGGAATGGACTCATAAGATGGGCGGTCAGGGAAGCGATTTCATTTGTGTTATCCGCCAAGGAAATGATCAAGGAATTCTCTATACACGGCTGAGAGATGACCGTATTGTTGCACATCCTGAATAAAGTACCGTAGGCAAGCGAAGCTTTTGAAAATGAAAGCGTATAGAACTCAGATCCATTTTCTCTTCGATTCGTAAACATCGGATCTGATCTTCCTTTCGTTTTCGGGTGATTGAGAGAGAATTTAGGGCTGGCGTGCATCCGATTCGGTCAACAATAAGGTACAAAGCGGATTGATTAAATGGGCTTGAAGTTCTATTATTGTTAGGTCGAAGATCTCTACTAGGTTTAGTGCACTTTGGTAGTTGCGAATGTTGTCGTAATCGAATGTCTTTCTCATTCGACATTCTCTCTTACCAAGCACTCATACTCGCCAGGGTTGAGGAGATAATCCGTGAGCTAATTGGGTTTTGAGATTGCGTATACGCGAAAAGAGCTCGCTTTCGACTTTCTCCTCGGCATTTTGTGCCCGGTTCTAGTTTAGGAAAGGGTCTGATCTCTTTCATTGGAGCACATTGATGCCGAAGGAGTCTTCGGAACTCGTGGAGAGGCTATGATGACTTCAGGCTATTCAAATAGCATGACCGATACCACAAAGAAAGGGTATCTAAGTCACACTAGTGGAATAACTTTTTCATAATAATTATCTCGATATATGATTCCAAAAACCTGCTTGATGACTGATAAGGTAAGGGGTTTCAAAAGATAAAAGAATGACAATTCTACGTGTGATAGAAAAGGAGATCTTCTTCTTCTTTTTTTTTTTT
>NW_019268701.1:8702-9866 GCF_002738365.1 Cucurbita moschata
CACATCAAGGTGACAGGATTCGAACCTATGGCTCTCTGAAACTTCTTCATCGGTTATTTCGGCGCATCTTCCTTAAAAAGATTGTGACAATAGATGACCTATTTGACTGAAAAGTTCCTAGAAAGAATACAATAGATGACCTATTTGATTGAAAAGTTCCTAGAAAGAATACAATAGATGACCTATTTGATTGAAAAGTTCCTAGGATTGTGACAACAGATACCTATTTGATTGAAAAGTTCCGGTTAGGAATAGGATTACCGGTTAGGAAGAACTGGGATTAGGATTACCGGTTAGGAATAGGAATAGATGACCTAGACTAGGATTAAACCACATTTTAAATCATATTATCTTGCATAATCATACTACTTATAGATAAGTTGAAGTTGTGCATTGCCACACATTCCTTTAGGTTAGGCCCCATTGATATATCTAAACTATCAAAATTATTTTATTCTTTTGAAATTGTCTTTTTTTTCTTTTGGAGGGGCATTCCGAGAATCGAACTTGAAACCTCTTGCACCCAAAGCAAGAATTATAACACTAGACCAAATGCCCTTATTATGGATTATATATTAAGTTGTTTATGGAATGTATCATCATTATTTCATTGATTTTCTTTGTTAATGAAATCCATGAGCAATTATTATTATATCTTTTAGATCTCGGTCGCTCTTAAATTATTTACATAGGGTTTGCGATTATGAGAGAAGAAAAAAAATAATTACATACGTGGAGTACACAAGTAAATGATATTAAAATGCATTATCATTAAATGAAAATACACTATACACTAGCTTTAAAGCTCATCTAGTGAGAAATGAACATAGGGGCATTCCGAGAATTGAACTCGAGACCTCTCACACCCTAAGCAAGAATCATACCACTAGACCAAATGCCATTTCTAAAAAATTACCAACATTTTTAACTCCTACTCAATATATTTTTTTCTCTCAAGTTTGAAATCTCTTTTCTTGAGCGGTTGTTGGACTATAAAATAAAAAGTTGATGGTCTAGTATTTTACTTGTAAGTAAGACATGTAATGTTGAATTGTTCTAATATGCAAGTGTTATCGAATAAACTACAACCCAAAAAATTTGTTTCTTAGCATAATATGAATTTAGTTGCAGAGTTATTAGGAATAACATGGAGAAAGAAATTTT
>NW_019268701.1:9972-10606 GCF_002738365.1 Cucurbita moschata
CAAGATGACAATAAAATGGAGTTAAATTGAACGCAGTTTTAGTTTCATGTCTAGCATAATTGTATTAATGATATTAAAGAGAACTTCGTGTTTTATTAGAAGAGACCAACTTCCTTTAAGATACTAGAAGTTTAAACTACTTTCATTGTAATTTCAATCACTCGAGATTACAAATTTAGGGTTGACTAATTGGACATCAATTATCAACTTTAGGTTATAATTTAGGTAGTAGCCATTATAATATTAATGAGCATANAGCACATTGATGCCGAAGGAGTCTTCGGAACTCGTGGAGAGGCTATGATGACTTCAGGCTATTCAAATAGCATGACCGATACCACAAAGAAAGGGTATCTAAGTCACACTAGTGGAATAGCTTTTTCATAATAANTAATTATCTCGATATATGATTCCAAAAACCTGCTTGATGACTGATAAGGTAAGGGGTTTCAAAAGATAAAAGAATGACAATTCTACGTGTGATAGAAAAGGAGATCTTCTTCTTCTTTTTTTTTTTTTAAGTGTGCGCGGTTCGCCTGCCTTCGTGACCACGGATAGGCTATGGGGCTTTGCACTTCGGCCCCTGAGAATACCACATCAAGGTGACAGGATTCGAACCTATGGCTCTCTGAAA
>NW_019268701.1:10686-12434 GCF_002738365.1 Cucurbita moschata
AGACTACGGGGCTTTGCACTTTGGCCCCTGAGAATATCACATCAAGGTGACAGGATTCGAACCTATGGCTCTCTGAAACTTCTTCATCGGTTATTTCGGCGCATCTTCCTTAAAAAGATTGTGACAATAGATGACCTATTTGACTGAAAAGTTCATAGAAAGAATACAATAGATGACCTATTTGATCAAGATACCTATTTTATTGAAAAGTTCCTAGGATTGTTACAACAGATACCTATTTGATTGAAAAGTTCCTAGGATTGTGACAACAGATACCTATTTGATTGAAAAGTTCCTAAGATTGTGACAACAGATACCTATTTCATTGAAAAGTTCCTAGGATTGTGACAACAGATACCTATTTGATTGAAAAGTTCCTAGGATTGTGACAACAGATACCTATTTGATTGAAAAGTTCCTAGGATTGTGACAACCGATGACCTATTGACTAGGATTGTGACTTATTTGACTGAAAAGTTCAACAAATGACCTATTTGACTTTGTGACCTATTTGACTAAAAAGTTCAACAGATGACCTATTTGACTTTGTGACCTATTTGACTGAAAAGTTCATAGAAAGAATACTAGGATTACCTATTGACTAGGATTGTGACCTATTTGACTGAAAAGTTCAACAGATGACCTATTTGACTTTGTGATCTATTTGACTGAAAAGTTCCTAGAAAGAATACAGTTCTAGGATTAGGATTACATACTTTGTGACCTATTTGACTGAAAAGTTCCTAGAAAGAATACAGTTCTAGGATTAGGATTACGTACTGACTAGGATTGTGACCTATTTGACTTAAAAGTTCAACAGTGACCTCTGAAAAGTTCCGAGAAAGAATACAGTTCTAGGATTAGGATTACCTATTGACTAGGATTGTGACCTATTTGACTGAAAAGTTCAACAGATGACCTATTTGACTTTGTGACCTATTTGACTGAAAAGTGGATTGTGACACTTTGTGACCTATTTGACTGAAAAGTTCCTACAGTTCTAGGATTAGGAATAGATAACCTGACCTAGAGTGACCTATTTGACTGAAAAGTTCCTACAGTTCTAGGATTAAGAATAGATGACCTAGACTACAGTTTTAGGATTAGGAATAGATGACCTAGACTACAGTTCTAGGATTAGGAATAGATGACCTAGACTACAGTTCTAGGATTAGGAATACCTATTGACTAGGATTGTGACCTATTTGACTGAAAAGTTNACAGATGACCTATTTGACTTTGTGACCTATTTGACTGAAAAGTGGATTGTGACACTTTGTGACCGAAAAGTTCCTACAGTTCTAGGATTAGTGTGAATGTTTGCTGAATCACCACACCTAAATGGGGGTGAGAGTTCTCTTATTTATAATCATTTTCAGGATACAGAAATATGGTAAATTACAAATATTATGGAAATAGTAATAAAAGGAAAGAATAATAAATGAATGCAATATATTTGCCTTTAATAAGAGGGCAAATATGGTAACCCGTAATGTAAGGCAAATATCTAGATATTTGCCTTATAGTGAACGGTCAACTATCCTTAACACCCCCCCGCAAGCTGAGCGTCGGATTTGAACGAACGTAAAGCTTGGATCTGAAAAATTCAAAGAGAGGTCGAGAAATACTCTTTGTGAAGATGTCAGCAACTTGGAGATGAGAGGGTACATATTGTGTGCGAAGTTTGCCAGCGATAACAAGTTCTCGAAGGAAATGATAATCTAGTTCAACATGTTTGGCCCGCTTGT
>NW_019268701.1:12444-12834 GCF_002738365.1 Cucurbita moschata
TGATAATCTAGTTCAACATGTTTGGCCCGCTTGTGAGAAACGGGATTAGAGCTCAAAAAAATAGCACTTTTGTTGTCACATAAGAGTAAGGGCTGCTTTGAAATAGGGACCTTGAGGTCATGCAAAAGATGCGTAACCCAAAGAAGTTCAGCAGCAGTTGTGGCAAGAGCACGATACTCAGATTCACAGCTGGAGCGTGAGACAGTAGGTTGCTTTTTGGCACTCCAAGAAACCAGGTTGTTACCTAGATAAATAGAATAGCTGGATGTAGAACGACGAGTATCGGGACAACCAGCCCAGTCAGCATCCGAATAAGCGACTAGCGTACTAGGAACAGTGGATGGACGAAAGGTAAGACCAAAGTGGAGTGTTTCTTTGACATAGCGAAGA
>NW_019268701.1:13190-13886 GCF_002738365.1 Cucurbita moschata
GGTAGCAAACTCAGAATGAAGCTTGCGAGTAAAGCTGTCAATAAGAGATGAGTTGTTGCCGGTAACAATAATGTCATCAACATAAAGAAGCAAATAGATAATGTTAGATTGCTGATGAAAGACAAAATGGGACGTGTCAGCGCGACTGCAAGAAAACCCAAGTGTGAGAAGAAATGAGCTAAAACGCTGAAACCAAGCACGAGGAGCTTGCTTTAAACCATAGAGGGCTTTCTTTAATAGACAAACATGAGTGGGAAATCGAGGATCAATATACCCAGGAGGTTGTTCCATATGAACATGTTCAATAAGAGTTCCATTGAGAAAAGCATTCTTGACATCAAGTTGTCGAAGAGGCCATTTATTTGTGACTGCAATAGAAAGCACAACACGGACAGTGATAGCTTTGACAACCGGACTGAAAGTGTCAGTGTAGTCAAGACCAGGAACCTGAGTATAACCTTTGGCAACAAGACGAGTCTTGAGACGCTCGACAGATCCATCAGGCAAATATTTAATACGAAACACCCATTTAGAGCCCACGATGTTGGTGTTGGCAGGGCGAGGAACCAAAAGTCCAAGTATCATTTTGTTGTAATGCTCGAATTTCTTCATCCATGGCAGCCACCCAAGCAGGATTCTTAGCCGCAGATTTGAATCCTTTTGGCTCAGTGGATGCAAGAAGAGTAGAAAGAAGTC
>NW_019268701.1:13913-14475 GCF_002738365.1 Cucurbita moschata
AAGATGAGCCCAAAATACCAAGATTTGCTGGATGACGAGTCTTGAATATACCAGCTTTGGCTCGTGTGATCATAGGATGAGTGCCCAAAGAAGAGAAATCAACAGGAGGTTCAATAGAGGTCGAATTAGAAGTCGAGGGTGGCAAAGTGAAACCTGCAAGAGAAGTATCAACCTACACAGACTCATCTACAAGGTCAGAACAAATATCACACGGGGATGAACTGGATCGAGGAGTTTGCGGTGATGAAGTGGTAGGGGGGATGAATCAATATGATGAAAATGTGGTTCTAAGAAATTTGAAATAGGAATAGAGGAAAGAGGTTGGGTCTGGGAGCTAGGGATAGCAGGAAAATGAGTTTCATCAAATTGAGCATGACAGGTGATATATAGCTTAGTGGTGGCCGGATCAATACAGCGAAACCCTTTATGAGCAGGACTATAACCCAAAAAAGTACAAGGAATGCTGCGGGGAGAAAGCTTGTTAGGCATATAATCACGCAAATAAGGATAAACACGACAACCAAAGGGATGAAAATTGTCATAATGTGGAGTGTAGCCATAA
>NW_019268701.1:14616-14848 GCF_002738365.1 Cucurbita moschata
CATGACGATGTTTTCTCTCAGCACGACCATTTTGAGCAGGTGTATATGGACAAGAGAGTTGATGGTGGATGCCAGAATTACGTAAATGAGTTTTGAAACAAGTACTAGTAAATTCGGTACCACCATCACTTTGAAATACCTTGATACGAGAAGAATATTGATTTTCCACAAATTTTTGAAATTGAAGAAAAATATCAAAAAAATCAGATTTAAATTTTAAAGGGTAAAACCA
>NW_019268701.1:14901-15226 GCF_002738365.1 Cucurbita moschata
TGAATAAGATCTAACACATGAGACGACCTACGTTCATTGCGGGAATAAGGCAATCGATGGCTTTTTGCAAGCTGACAGGTATTACATAATGATGGAGAAGGCAATAAAGACGTAAGAGAAAGATGACCTTTTCTATTTAAAAAAGAAATAACAGAATGATTCACATGACCTAGACGAGCATGCCATAAATCATATGAAGCACGTAAAGATTTGTTTCTAAGGGCTGAAATAAAAGCAGAGTTGCCGCGCTCCAGCACATATAGCCCTCCATCTCTTTTACCGGTTGCCACCACCCTTCCTGTTTGACGATTCTGGATAGTAATAA
>NW_019268701.1:15236-17408 GCF_002738365.1 Cucurbita moschata
AATAAAAATAACATAATAAAGGAAACCCGAATTTGATTTGACGGGAGAAGGACCCCAAAGATCACAATGAATAAGATCTAACACATGAGACGACCTACGTTCATTGCGGGAATAAGGCAATCGATGGCTTTTTGCAAGCTGACAGGTATTACATAATGATGGAGAAGGCAATAAAGACGTAAGAGAAAGATGACCTTTTCTATTTAAAAAAGAAATAACAGAATGATTCACATGACCTAGACGAGCATGCCATAAATCATATGAAGCACGTAAAGATTTGTTTCTAAGGGCTGAAATAAAAGCAGAGTTGCCGCGCTCCAGCACATATAGCCCTCCATCTCTTTTACCGGTTGCCACCACCCTTCCTGTTTGACGATTCTGGATAGTAATAAGATTATTAGTAAATGTAACGGAGAGAGGAAAATCAGACGTTAATTTACTTATGGAAAGAAGATTTTTAGTGAGGTGAGGGACAACCAAGACATCTAACAAGTGAATATTTGGAATAGGAGAAAGAGTACCGGTGTGTGTAATGGGTAGGGATGCACCGTTTCCTACAATCACAGAGTCCTTACCCGTGTAATTTTTAGACTGATCCAAAATAGATGGGTCGGCAGTCATATGGGCCGAAGCTCCAGTGTCCAGAAACCAATCAGCAGTATCGGGTCCAGCAATAGAACATGACGTGTTAAAGGCTTCAGCAAGGTGAGCATGAGAAGAATCAGGTCGAACATATCGTTGGTTGCAGCGGTCAGCATAATGGCCCTCTTTGCGGCATATTTGGCAGTGAGGTGGTCGATGACCTTGACTTGAGTGGGTTCGTCCTCGATTAGAAGAGTTGTTTTTGTGAGAATAAGAACGACCTCGCTGGTTGGTAAAGGAAGCAGGGTGGCTTCCATGGGCGACCACGATTAGTGACTGTGAATGCTGTAGGAGTGGAGTTAGAGGACTCAAGGGAGAGCTGAAACAACTCAAAACTTTCAGCTTTAGAGACTAAATCTGCAAAACAGGGGATAGAGGTAAGAGCCATCTGAGCAGTAGAAAAAGCTAAAAATTTGGTGCCGAGTCCACGAAGGAACCAGTGCACTTTATCAATGTCCTCGACCGGTCTGCGAATGGCATGAAGTTGGTCACAAATTTTTTTAAAGGCACGGGCATACTCAGCAACAGGTTTGGTGCCACGTTTCATCAACTGCAAGTCATCCTTGAGTCTCAGTTCACGAGCTTTCGACTGATGGCTGAACGTAGTTTCCAACGCAAGCCAAACATCACGTGCAGTAGGGAGACCAACGACAACAGCCATGGCTTCCTCAATGAGAGAGGAGAGCAGGAGACAGAGAAGTCGTTGATCGGCTGCTCTCCATGCCAAATATTTGGGGTTGAGTGTTGAAGAGGTTTCTGGTTCAAAGCGAGGTGGTGGAACCATAGTTCCATCGACATAGCCCAGCATGTCTTGACTCTCAAGGAGAGGGAGAAGTTGGCTTTTCCAAAGAAGATAATTGGAGGAAGAAAGTTTGATGGTGATCATATGGATTAGAGTATTGAAAGGAAGAAGATGATAAGAAGATTCGGAAGCCATAGAGAAGAAAGAATCAGGGTTGTTAAACCGAAAGGGCTCTGATATCATGTGAATGTTTGCTGAATCACCACACCTAAATGGGGGTGAGAGTTCTCTTATTTATAATCATTTTTAGGATACAGAAATATGGTAAATTACAAATATTATGGAAATAGTAATAAAAGGAAAGAATAATAAATGAATGCAATATATTTGCCTTTAATAAGAGGGCAAATATGGTAACCCGTAATGTAAGGCAAATATCTAGATATTTGCCTTATAGTGAACGGTCAACTATCCTTAACAATTAGGAATAGATGACCTAGAGTGACCTATTTGACTGAAAAGTTCCTACAGTTCTAGGATTAGGAATAGATGACCTAACCTAGAGTGACCTATTTGACTGAAAAGTTCCTACAGTTCTAGGATTACGAATAGATGACCTAGACTACAGTTTTAGGATTAGGAATAGATGACCTAGACTACAGTTATAGGATTAGGAATAGATGACCTAGACTACAGTTCTAGGATTAGGAATACCTATTGACTAGGATTGTGACCTATTTGACTGAAAAGTTCCTACAGTTCTAGGATTAAGAAGATTAAGAATAGAT
>NW_019268701.1:17418-18825 GCF_002738365.1 Cucurbita moschata
TAAAGGAAACCCGAATTTGATTTGACGGGAGAAGGACCCCAAAGATCACAATGAATAAGATCTAACACATGAGACGACCTACGTTCATTGCGGGAATAAGGCAATCGATGGCTTTTTGCAAGCTGACAGGTATTACATAATGATGGAGAAGGCAATAAAGACGTAAGAGAAAGATGACCTTTTCTATTTAAAAAAGAAATAACAGAATGATTCACATGACCTAGACGAGCATGCCATAAATCATATGAAGCACGTAAAGATTTGTTTCTAAGGGCTGAAATAAAAGCAGAGTTGCCGCGCTCCAGCACATATAGCCCTCCATCTCTTTTACCGGTTGCCACCACCCTTCCTGTTTGACGATTCTGGATAGTAATAAGATTATTAGTAAATGTAACGGAGAGAGGAAAATCAGACGTTAATTTACTTATGGAAAGAAGATTTTTAGTGAGGTGAGGGACAACCAAGACATCTAACAAGTGAATATTTGGAATAGGAGAAAGAGTACCGGTGTGTGTAATGGGTAGGGATGCACCGTTTCCTACAATCACAGAGTCCTTACCCGTGTAATTTTTAGACTGATCCAAAATAGATGGGTCGGCAGTCATATGGGCCGAAGCTCCAGTGTCCAGAAACCAATCAGCAGTATCGGGTCCAGCAATAGAACATGACGTGTTAAAGGCTTCAGCAAGGTGAGCATGAGAAGAATCAGGTCGAACATATCGTTGGTTGCAGCGGTCAGCATAATGGCCCTCTTTGCGGCATATTTGGCAGTGAGGTGGTCGATGACCTTGACTTGAGTGGGTTCGTCCTCGATTAGAAGAGTTGTTTTTGTGAGAATAAGAACGACCTCGCTGGTTGGTAAAGGAAGCAGGGTGGCTTCCATGGGCGACCACGATTAGTGACTGTGAATGCTGTAGGAGTGGAGTTAGAGGACTCAAGGGAGAGCTGAAACAACTCAAAACTTTCAGCTTTAGAGACTAAATCTGCAAAACAGGGGATAGAGGTAAGAGCCATCTGAGCAGTAGAAAAAGCTAAAAATTTGGTGCCGAGTCCACGAAGGAACCAGTGCACTTTATCAATGTCCTCGACCGGTCTGCGAATGGCATGAAGTTGGTCACAAATTTTTTTAAAGGCACGGGCATACTCAGCAACAGGTTTGGTGCCACGTTTCATCAACTGCAAGTCATCCTTGAGTCTCAGTTCACGAGCTTTCGACTGATGGCTGAACGTAGTTTCCAACGCAAGCCAAACATCACGTGCAGTAGGGAGACCAACGACAACAGCCATGGCTTCCTCAATGAGAGAGGAGAGCAGGAGACAGAGAAGTCGTTGATCGGCTGCTCTCCATGCCAAATATTTGGGGTTGAGTGTTGAAGAGGTTTCTGGTTCAAAGCGAGGTGGTGGAAC
>NW_019268701.1:18865-21187 GCF_002738365.1 Cucurbita moschata
AGGAGAGGGAGAAGTTGGCTTTTCCAAAGAAGATAATTGGAGGAAGAAAGTTTGATGGTGATCATATGGATTAGAGTATTGAAAGGAAGAAGATGATAAGAAGATTCGGAAGCCATAGAGAAGAAAGAATCAGGGTTGTTAAACCGAAAGGGCTCTGATATCATGTGAATGTTTGCTGAATCACCACACCTAAATGGGGGTGAGAGTTCTCTTATTTATAATCATTTTTAGGATACAGAAATATGGTAAATTACAAATATTATGGAAATAGTAATAAAAGGAAAGAATAATAAATGAATGCAATATATTTGCCTTTAATAAGAGGGCAAATATGGTAACCCGTAATGTAAGGCAAATATCTAGATATTTGCCTTATAGTGAACGGTCAACTATCCTTAACAATTAGGAATAGATGACCTAGAGTGACCTATTTGACTGAAAAGTTCCTACAGTTCTAGGATTAGGAATAGATGACCTAACCTAGAGTGACCTATTTGACTGAAAAGTTCCTACAGTTCTAGGATTACGAATAGATGACCTAGACTACAGTTTTAGGATTAGGAATAGATGACCTAGACTACAGTTATAGGATTAGGAATAGATGACCTAGACTACAGTTCTAGGATTAGGAATACCTATTGACTAGGATTGTGACCTATTTGACTGAAAAGTTCCTACAGTTCTAGGATTAAGAAGATTAAGAATAGATTGTGACCTATTTGACTGAAAAGTTCCTACAGTTCTAGGATTAAGAAGATTAAGAATAGATGATCTAGACTAAGGATTAAGAAGATTAAGAATAGATGATCTAGACTAAGGATTAAGAAGATTAAGAATAGATGACCTAGAGTGACCTATTTGACTGAAAAGTTCCCACAGTTCTAGGATTAGGAATAGATGACCTAGAAGATTAAGAATAGATGATCTAGACTAAGGATTAAGAAGATTAAGAATAGATGACCTAGAAGATTAAGAATAAATGATCTAGACTAAGGATTAAGAAGATTAAGAATAGATGACCTAGAGTAACCTATTTGACTGAAAAGTTCCCACAGTTCTAGGATTAGGAATAGATGACCTAGACTAGGATTAAACCACATTTTAAATCATATTATCTTGCATAATCATACTACTTATAGATAAGTTGAAGTTGTGCAGTGCCACACATTCCTTTAGGTTAAGCCCCATTGATATATCTCTAAACTATCAAAATTATTTTATTCTTTTGAAATTGTCCTTTTACACATTCCTTTAGGTTAAGCCCCATTGATATATCTAAACTATCAAAATTATTTTATTCTTTTGAAATTGTCCTTTTTTTCTTTTGGAGGGGCATTTCGAGAATCGAACTTGAGACCTCTTGCACCCAAAGCAAGAATTATAACACTAGACCAAATGCCCTTATTATGGATTATATATTAAGTTGTTTATGGAATGTATCATCATTATTTCATTGATTTTCTTTGTTAATGAAATCCATGAGCAATTAAAAGCATTATCATTAAATGAAAATACACTAGCTCTAAGGCTCATCTAGTGAGAAATGAACATAGGGGCATTCCGAGAATTGAACTCGGGACCTCTCGCACCCTAAGCGAGAACCATACCACTAGACCAAATACCCTTTCTAAAAAATTACCAACATTTTTAACTCCTACTCAATATATTTTTTTCTCTCAAGTTTGAAATCTATTTTCTTGAGCGGTTGTT
This sequence comes from Cucurbita moschata, assembly GCF_002738365.1. Classification (NCBI taxonomy): domain Eukaryota; kingdom Viridiplantae; phylum Streptophyta; class Magnoliopsida; order Cucurbitales; family Cucurbitaceae; genus Cucurbita; species Cucurbita moschata. The sequence goes on from NW_019268701.1 coordinate 20,576, forward strand.
GGACTATAAAATAAAAAGTTGATGGTTTAGTATTTTACTTGTAAGTAAGGCATGTAATGTTGAATTGTTCTAATATGCAAGCGTTATCGAATAAACTACAACCCAAAAAATTTGTTTCTTAGCATAATATGAATTTAGTTGCAGAGTTATTAGGAATAACATGGAGAAAGAAATTTTCTTTAAAATCATAAACAGACCCAAGTTCATCGTTGTTGTTGTCTAATTGTGATTTTGCAAAAAACTTAACTAATATGAAATATCAAGGTAAATCAAGAATATATCCTACACGTCATTCAAGATGACAATAAAATGGAGTTAAATTGAACGCAGTTTTAGTTTCATGTCTAGCATAATTGTATTAATGATATTAAAGAGAACTTCGTATTTTATTAGAAGAGACCAACTTCCTTTAAGATACTAGGAGTTTAAACTACTTTCATTGTAATTTCAATCACTCCAGATTACAAATTTAGGGTTGGCTAATTGGACATCAATTATCAACTTTAGGTTATAATTTAGGTAGTAGCCATTATAATATTAATGAGCATAAGAGTTACAATTATTTCATGGACCATATGTGTTATAGTTAAATGAATATATATATATATATAT
>NW_019268701.1:21197-57422 GCF_002738365.1 Cucurbita moschata
CTTAACTAATATGAAATATCAAGGTAAATCAAGAATATATCCTACACGTCATTCAAGATGACAATAAAATGGAGTTAAATTGAACGCAGTTTTAGTTTCATGTCTAGCATAATTGTATTAATGATATTAAAGAGAACTTCGTATTTTATTAGAAGAGACCAACTTCCTTTAAGATACTAGGAGTTTAAACTACTTTCATTGTAATTTCAATCACTCCAGATTACAAATTTAGGGTTGGCTAATTGGACATCAATTATCAACTTTAGGTTATAATTTAGGTAGTAGCCATTATAATATTAATGAGCATAAGAGTTACAATTATTTCATGGACCATATGTGTTATAGTTAAATGAATATATATATATATATATTATGTATGTCGAGGTTTGGGTAAAGCACAAAGTAGTAAGGAACATCGTTGTCAACTCTAGAGCCACCCACAACTCATGATGGAGACCGATGCAAAATATTTTAACATCCTTTGGCATCAAGATACAGGAAAGAGGAACGCCGTCAAATTGGAAGCTTTGCTTGTCTTGAGAGTCACAATGAGAACTCTAATCAAGCTGGAGCCTTGGACTAGGCAAATTGTTTAGTGATAGTTGAAATAGATGACTTCGACGTCGTGTCAGGAACGAACGTCCTGCTTAAACACAAAGTCATTTACATGCCCCTAGCAAAATGTCTAGTAGTAATGGAGTCTAACCCGATGATCATTCAGAACAACCAAGAGGGTTGAAAATGATGTCGAAACTACAGTTGAGAAAGAATCATAGCCATGATGAATCTACGCTTGCTGCTACTGTTGTGATTGAAAAGGGGAGCTCGATTGAGCCAACCTCAATAGAAACCTTGTTGCCACTACATGAACACCACGACGCAAAACAAGGTCAGATAATGGATTTATCCCCACCAGAAGAGACAAAAACAAGGTCAGATACTGAAGAAGGGAGACAGAAACAAACCACTGAAGCAACACATGTTCACACAGAAATATCATCTAGACGGATGAAGAGAAGGGTTAGTCGGAAGCGTCAACCACAATAATTTCAAGAAAAATAAAGAGTTCATATAAGTTAAGTTCAAATAAACTTCGAGTTCAAAGCAACAAGAACCAAAAACTTGTGTGAAAATACTATGGACTAGTTAAAGTTATCCATAAGATTATGAAGACACCATATAGAATCCAATTTCTCTTATGGATGCGGACTAACCTTGTTGTCCACGTTAGTAACGTGAAACGTTATTATTTCGACCAAGAAAACATCAAGCAGAAGTAGGTGGTATGACGTCAGAAAAAATAAGAAAAAATTTTCAAGCGAAGAAAGTAGGAAAGACACGAATAGAGAAGACATGAAGACTCAACAAACCGAGAAGTGATTTTCAACAGCACCTAGTAGGTTGGAAGAGACTCCTCATTATGAGATCAGCTGGAAGCGCATCGAGAGACCTAAAGTCAGCCTCATCTAATAAATTGTGTGGGGGCAGATGTCACAGTCATGATTGCCAAAGGCGTGTTGCCTGTGGTTGCATGTTGCATGTCTCAGCCATTCTTGTAAACGATTTGTTGTCCAAGGCAGTTATTTGGGCAATGTTATTGTTTACCGATTATTTGGGCGACACGCCTTGAGCAATCATGACCATCACAATTGGCTATGACATTTTTTGTCCATATGTTATTGTTGTCCAAGAGACTCCTCATTTCGAGGTCATGATTGGCTAAGACATTTAAAGAAGTTTTACCTAGGGCAACTTCTATCACAATCCTCTTCTCACTCTCTGAAACTTCTTTAAATGTTATTATTCACTGGTTATTTGGGCGCGTCTTCCTTAAAAGGGTTGTGACACAGATGACCTGGGTAAAACTTCTATTGGGAGATCAGTGCAGTAGAGAATCTGTGTCCCTTTCCTAACACCTTTAACGGACAACATAACAAAGAGTTCCTAGAAAAAATATCATAGAACAATTTGTGTAATGCCTTTGACGTTAGGCTCGAGGCTCTATCTTATCTCCAAAGAATATGGTTCATTCTCTATTCGCATAGAAATTCTGCAATAGAAAGTGGTACCCTCATCTTCTTTTACAAAACTTTCTCAAGTCCTCATGGAATGATTTGAAAGTGGTACCCTCATCTTCTTTTATAAGACTACCTCGGCCTTCATGGAATGACTATGCTATGTTGATTCTTAGAGAAGGGAGTAGGAGTAAGAGTAGATGACTGTTTATGGTCCAAGTCTCGAAAAAGTAAGTCTTTATGTCAAGAAAGGAGAGGAATGCTCATACTTTCCAAGATTTGAAGATAATGGTACATACACAAATTTCCTTTGTTTATTCTTGTTGTTTCCAAGTTTTCTTGTTGTTGGTCCATATCTTTTAGGCCCATCAATATTTGAAATTTATCCACCTTTTTTGTTTCAATTCTAAAAATAGAAATGATATCCATAGAAATACATAATTTTACAATGCAAATAAGAAAAACTCGTGATCAAGTTTTAGATAAAAGTAGCAAACATGTTGATAGATATAAAAATAAATTCAAGTTCTTTCTCTGGCCTAGTTATTAATTGGAAGATTTAGCTGATATGAATTGTTATTGATTTGATACCAATAATAACAGTCATTTTAGTATGCTAAGGATCCATATGTGTCCCTGAAAATTAGTTAATGCTATATTTTTCTTATATTGGTCATAATATCTCTCAACCAAATGCATTAGTTGAAAATGTATTTAATATTTTTCTTTTGTCCTTTTCTTTTTCGAATGGTCTTATGTCTCCATTCCATTTGAAAATTGATATTTTGTTTGGTAATTTTAAACTCATTATTTTTGTTTGTTCATTCCACCTAATTTGTAAAAAAAAAAAAAAAAAAATTATACCACAATACCAAATGCCCTTATAGTGGATCTATCATTTTAAGTTGCCGTGTGTATTTGTTTTCTGCACCTCAATATATGAAATTTATCCACATATTTTTGTGCTTTAGAACCTACTATTATTGTCATGTTAAATTGACGTGGTCTAACACACAGTTGAAGCAGCATTGCTACTAGAACCCATGCATTCCTTTGGGATAGATATGTTAAAAATTAGGCCCATTTGATAACTATTTTTATTTTTATTTTTTGTTTTTTGTTTTATTTCAAAATTATGTGTTTTATCCTTTTATAAAAAAATAAAAAATAAAAACATTTGAATTTTAAGCAAAAAAAAATTCATACCCAACTAAGTTTTTGAAAAATATTTTTATTTTTTTATTTTTTCTTTATTTTAGTTTTCCAAACATAGATGTATATGGAGTGGCTAGTTTTCAAAACTACTTATTTGCTACAATTGAACAATATTTATATTGTAAAATGAGATTAACTTCCTTTAAGTTTATGTAATTTCTTTTTATTACTCTGTTTACTTCTATCTCATGTTACTCCATTTGTATTTACTTCGTTTTATACAAAAGTTCACCGTAATTAATAAATTCATGTGCTTAATACATTCCCTACCAGAATAAATTTTTTTGTATCAGGATAAATTACAATGAATATGGAGAAAAGAAATCCCAAAAATAAGTAGAAGGTTGAGAATTTCACTCAACCACACAATGTCAAAGCGTGACTGCATGGCTCACACGCAATTCTTCCACAAGAATGGCATGAAACTTTCATAGATGATGCTCGGATTTCGAAGGGGAACTTCTCAACTTGATTGATCAATTTCATTCATCACAAATCTGATTTTTACATAATAATTTGTGGGTATTTATAGTCTCCCATAAAAAAAGTTAGTGGATGGGATTTAATCTCGATACATAATAATTTGTGGGTATTTATAGTCTCCCATAAAAAAAGTTAGTGGATGGGATTTAATCTCGATCCCCTTAAATCTCCAAAAAAAAAAAGTCTCCCATAAAAAAAGTTAGTGGATGGGATTTAATCTCGATCCCCTTAAATCTCCAAAAAAAAAAACGAAGCCAATTTGACAATTCTACCATTACAAATTTATGAAATTAAAAATAAATAAAGTTTTCTAACAACTCATGTAATGATGCTTGCAACTTCATTTGCTCCTTCAAATGTGTAAATATTCATTTTTAAAGCTCCAAATGGTCCTTCCTCAATCTAATAAGCTTGTAACACATGAAATAATAGTTGAACCGAGCCTATCCAATTTTGTAGATGAAGAATGAATGCTTGTTGAATCTTCTTGGCCTTGGATCGTGTAATAGGTCCAGTTGGAACATTTGGAACACTGTGATCCTTATCATCTTCCCCCTCTTCAAAAGGATTCGTCCTCGAATCAAAAAATCATCACCTACATCAAAAAGACTCAAGTCAGAAACATTGAAAGTAGAATGTGCTGAAAATTCTCCTGGAAGATTATTTTACATGCATGGTTATTAATTCTTTCAAGGACTTGATAAGGGTCATCCCCTCTTGGATGTAACTTTGTCTTCCTTTGAGATGGGAATCACTCCTCGTGAAAATGTATCCAAATCCAGTTACTGGTTTGAAAATTGATTTCATTCCGTCCTTTGTTAATTCTTGTAGCAACATTGAAATTTTGTTTCTCAATTGTCTCCTTCCCCTCTTTATGCAATATTCTGATCCCATTTGCCTTACTTGTGGCTGCTTTACTCACAAGAATATTAGAATGAATAGAAAGCAAATCAAGACCCGTACGTGGATTAAATCCGTAAGCAACTTCAAAAAGAGAACAGTGAGTGGCAAACATTCGTCCCAAGACTTAATATTCTTACAGATAATAGCCCTAAGAAATGCTCCTAATGTTCTATTAACCACCTTAGTTTGCTCATTAATCTGAAGATGACATGTAGTTGAAAACAATAATTTGTTACCCAATTTATGAAAATCCAAGCAATTTCTACAAGTATTTCTTAACAAAAAAGTCCAAGGTGGCTACTTGCCTCGTCGTCGACGTTCGGGACGTCCATTCTTGAGCTTCCAGTATCTGAATTACTTCAAATTTCCTTCCAAGTACTCCTTATTGTGTCTAGTTTCCGAATCCAAAAGATTTTGTATGAGAATCGGTCTGGAATGGAGTTAAAATTGAGAAAACCCGAGAAAAGGTCAAATTTTGAGTTGACTTGGATAGTTCAGTTCAACTGGCCATATCATCGTTTTCTTCCTCTGAACAGGAAGAAGATGTGCATTTTTCACATCGCCACCATCTGAAACTTGGCCTGTATAGCCACATTTACAGTGTTTCTCTCCTCGATTTCTTCGTGAAACTTAAAGATGAGTATTACAAGGAAGGGCTAGGGATTTGATTTGATACCTTCTCGTGGATTGTAGCCTAAGATATTCGCTTCCAAAGCTCAGTTGGGAGAGTGTCAAACTAAAGATTTTAAGGTCACGTGTTTAATCTCCACGTTCACCGCACTTGTTTCCATTTGCATAAGCTGACTATTCAATAAAAAATTAGTTATTATTTATTTTTAAAATTTCAATGAATAATGAATTAGCGGAAATACCGCACTTGGTTGCATAAGTTCATTAAGTTGCATAACTTTATTCAATCTAAAACTAGTGATTATTTCTTTTTAAAATATAATGAATCAGCAGAAATACCTTTACTTATGTTTTTTTTTTCAAATATTAGCGAAGATACCTCAGTTTTGAGAGCGTCACACTGAAAATCTAAAGGTCACGTGTTTGATCCAAATTAGAATTTTCATTTTCAATGTTATAGGGGATAGCTTAGTGGGAGACCGTAATATTGAAGATTTGGAGGTCATGTGTTCGTTCGAACTTCACCACACCTGATTTAGAGAGGATGAATTTTCATTTTAATGTTAGCGTGGATAGCTTAATTGGGAGTGGGAGTGGGTCTGTAGATTAAAATTTCAATGAATTAGCGTAAATAATTCTACGGATGAATTTTTCGTGGATAGCTGAGGTGGGAGTGGGTCTGTAGATCTAAAATAGCGTGGATTCCTAATTCTTTATTTGACTATAAATGCTCTATAATATATTTAGTAAAATGACTCATTTGAGTGCATGGAACAATAAAATTGATGTTCCCGTAGAATCGTCAATACATTCTACTTTAAATGTTGCTAAGTTGAGTCCTTTTGATGTAGGTGATGATTTTTCTTATTCGAGGACGAATCCTTTTGAAGAGTGGGATGATGATAAAAATCACGGTGTTCCAACTGGACCTATTACACAACCCAAGGCCAAGAAGATTCAACAAGCATTCATACTTCATCTACAAATTTGGATAGGCTAGGTTTAACCATCATTTCATGTGTTACAAGCTGATTAGTTTGAGTCAAGACCATTTGGAGATTCAAAAGTAAATATTTGCACGGTTGATGTAGTGGATGAAGTTGCGAGCATCATTTCATGAGTGGTTAGAAAACTTTATTTATTATTTTAATTTCATAAAGTTCGGAATGCTCAAATTGACTTCGTCTTCTGTGGAGATTTAAAGAGATCAAGATTAAATCACGAACACTAACTTCTTTTGTTGGGAGACTATAAATACCCACAAATTATCATGTAATAGCCCAAACATAAATAAACAAATAAACAAATAAAAAGCTAAAATAATAATAATAATAATTAATTAATTAATTAATTAAAATTAAAATTAAAAAAAATTAAAAAGAAAAAAAAATTCCACCACCTCTCTCCACTAACCTCTCATCCCTNAAACTTGGCCTGTATAGCCACATTTACAGTGTTTCTCTCCTCGATTTCTTCGTGAAACTTAAAGATGAGTATTACAAGGAAGGGCTAGGGATTTGATTTGATACCTTCTCGTGGATTGTAGCCTAAGATATTCGCTTCCAAAGCTCAGTTGGGAGAGTGTCAAACTAAAGATTTTAAGGTCACGTGTTTAATCTCCACGTTCACCGCACTTGTTTCCATTTGCATAAGCTGACTATTCAATAAAAAATTAGTTATTATTTATTTTTAAAATTTCAATGAATAATGAATTAGCGGAAATACCGCACTTGGTTGCATAAGTTCATTAAGTTGCATAACTCNTCTACCCCTCTTACCCTAACTGCGAACAAAAGAGAAACAGAAAACCTGCACAAGAAAAAGAAAAAAACAGAAAACAACAATGGTTAGATCTGAGAAGAAGTACAATGGCTATTGTAGATTTAGAGATTTTTTTGTAAGTTATTACGGTAAAATCCTATCTCAGATTTCCTTTTCCTTTATATTTTATAGTTATTGTGATAAGAAATTAATTTAGGATAAGTCTTCTTCCTATCTTTTGACAGTATGTAATAATCAGATCCATATACAATTATTAGATTTTTGTTAGCATTTTAATCATACAAAATAAGGTTATAAGTTAGATTCAATAAAATTCTAAGAGGCAAATCTATAAACTAAAAGATCTAGTCTGTACTTAAAATTGGTCAGTAATATGAGTTTACACAATTGAAAAACCTATTTACAGAATGAAAAAGATTAGAGAGAGAGGGAGGGAGATTGAAGAAAGATTTGTTAAATAGTATTTAACAATAAAAGGAAATATCTTACGGCAGTGAGCTCCTTTCAATTTTAAAACCTATTTACAGAATGAAAAAGATTAGGGAGAGAGGAAGGGAGAGTAAGGAAAGATTTGTTAAACAGTATAACAATAATAGGAAATATCAGACGTCAATGAGCTCCTTTCAATTTTGTGTAACAAAAAACCTTAAGAATTTTCAGCAGTGAGCTCCTTTAAATTTTGTCCAACAGAGAAGATCAGAATTTTACGATGGCCAATCTAAATTAGAGGTACGATGTGCTCAAGGATATGTTTGAGATAGGATACGAGAAGGATGCACAAAACAAAATGTAACGACTAGGAGTAAGATACGTTCACGAAACGTTAGGTTAGGTTACATACCGGAGTGCTATGGATAGGAGAGATTGATGAAAGAATACGGTTAGGTTATGGGTAGAAAGGGATAGGTTTGTGATAGATTGATAGAATGATGACATTAGGATACGTTCTGGTGATGATATGACTAAGGCACGTCACGTAATGATATGTCTGTGATAGGTATAAGAACGTTAAGGCTATGGTAAGTTAGAGAACGATATGACTATGAAGTGTTTACGTTATGACTTGGTTATGATATGATCCATTGTATGCTAGATTANTGAAGTTGCGAGCATCATTTCATGAGTGGTTAGAAAACTTTATTTATTATTTTAATTTCATAAAGTTTGGAATGCTCAAATTGACTTCGTCTTCTGTGGAGATTTAAAGAGATCAAGATTAAATCACGAACACTAACTTCTTTTGTTGGGAGACTATAAATACCCACAAATTATCATGTAATAGCCCAAACATAAATAAACAAATAAAAAGCTAAAATAATAATAATAATAATTAATTAATTAATTAATTAAAATTAAAATTAAAAAAAATTAAAAAGAAAAAAAAATTCCACCACCTCTCTCCACTAACCTCTCATCCCTNCGCAACTCGAGATCATGGCACATGCATAGGCTAGTGGTATTTGTTTTCCTAGACTTAGGATAGAATAAGATGTTTTAAACTTAAACGCTTATTTATTTTATTTCGGGTCTTTTGTTGTGTCGTTTTAAAGATGTTTTCGAAACACGTAAGTCCATGACTGTGTTTTTAAGTTAAAGGTTATGTTTTATGGAATTTAAATGAATTCTTCCGCATTCAATGTTTATGGTATGTATACAGTAGCGACCTTAAATTAAGTGGAAAATTTCGGGTTGTTACATATTATGTAAAAGCATATTTGTGATTAATGAAATTGATCTCTTAAGTTGATACGATCCCCCTTATAGAACTGTGAGCATGTCTTTGACATTTCTAAGTTTCATGCAATTCTTGTGGTAGATTGCATCTGAGTCATTCAATCAAGCCTTGATCAAGATCGATTCTGAAATGACTCAATTTAGAAAAAGGTTCGAAATCTTGTTTCTCAATCTTGGATCTCATTATCTAATTCTAGCTTTATGTTGATCCAAATTTTGTATAAGAAGGTGTTAATTTCTTTAATACAAGGGTTTTTGCTTCTACAAAAGCTTGGCTCGTTGGGATGAAGATTACGGTTGGTCTATCATCCTTCAACGGGATCTTCTATCCCCATGACTTGCTCTGATGCAGTTGTTCTTCTAACGTCGATGACACGTCCAGTTGTCGAGATTGGTAATGTGAGTTTGTAACCCATCCATTGAGGTTCTTGGAATGATTCTATAGCTTATCATTTCCATGTTGGGAATTGGATCATGGGTCTTGGGCGAAGGAATCCTTGATTTACCGCCCTTCGAGTTGAAGTCTCATAAGGCTAATTTTTTTTCTATTTTTTAAATTTTTTTTAGAGATTTTATTTGATTTTATTTCAATTTTGTCAAACTCACTCACGTTCTCATCTCAATCATTTCAACCCTGTTGGCATTCAATAAGAGACCTTGGAAATAACCTATAACTATTCAACTGGATTAGAACATTAACAATTTGAATCAAATAAAGTGACATTAACCATTTGAATCACCTCAACCCCACTTGTTGAACTTGACCAAATGTCTATAACATAACACTAACAAAGGGACAAAGTTCATAAAAGTCTTTAATCTAAAATACCATTGAACTTGACCATTATAGTGCCTCTCAAACGTAGGTAAAGTTTAAATTCGAGTCTCCTTGTCAAACTCACTTGGGTGCTCATCTCAACCATGATGGCGTTCTACAAGAGAGACCTTGAAAATAGCCGGATTATCGCATTAACCATTTGAATCACCTCAACCCTACTTGTTGAAATTGAAACAAATATCTATAACATAACACTAACATAGGTACGATGTTCATAAAAGTCCTTAATCTAAGATACTATTGAACTTGACCATTAAAGTGCCTCTCAAAATGAGGTAAAGTTTAAATATAATTGGTGACAAAAGATGAAACTATAAAATAAAAAGAAATAAGAAAATAATATTCAATTTCAGAGAATCAAACCAGAATCTCCTAGGTGAAAGCCAAATATCCAAACCGCTGGACAACAATGAATTTTTGGTGTATTTGTCCTAAAGTCTTTTGTCTAATCTCTCAAGAGTTTTACTATGATGTTTTGGGTAATGTCTAACTCTTCGACACGTCCTTTCATGTGTGTGATAGAGTTCTCAGAATTACCGCGACGTTTCGAACTGTTCGATCGTGTGGCTCTTTCTTCAAAAGGGTCAACATCAAACATCAGGTCTTTGATTGGCAACCCATCCAAAGGAGCGTCGATTGCATCGATTCCTTCAACGGTCTTCCCATGAGTTTATGGTTCATGTCCCATTTTTTATACCATTCACCTTCGAGCGCCACCATAGTTTTGCATCGTCCATGAGATGCATTGCGACCAGCGTAACTCTTAGGTCTTATGAGCAAGTTCCAGTAACCTTCAAATATTGTTCTACGTCAAAAATAAAGCTTTTTAATTCCTTAGCATCTAGGTTTCCATTTAAGGGGTTGTGTTCTTGGATTTTAAGTTTGTTAAGCCCACATGAACTTGGCTTGAGGTGTGGTTCTCTACAGCCCAACTTGTCAAACTCACTCGAGTGCTCATCTCAACCATGACGTCGTTCAACAAGAGAGACCTCGAATGACTGGATTATCGCATTAACCATTTGAATCACCTGCTCATCTCAACCATGATGTCGTTCAACAAGAGAGACCTCGAAAACGACTGGATTGTAGCATTAACCATTTGAAATTGAACGAAATATCTATAATAACTCTAACAAAGGTACGAAGTTCATAAAAGTCTTTTTAGTCCAAGATAGAAACTGTCAAATAAAATGAAATAAGAAAATAATATTCCATTCCGGGAATCAAACCCAGGTCTTCTGACCGCTGGACGACAATGGATTTTTGGTGTAGATGTCCTGAAGTCTTTTGTCAGATCGCTGAAGAGTTTTAGCATGATCTTTTGCTTAATGTCTAACTCTTCAACACGTCTTTCCCTATGTGTGTTAGAGTTCTCAGGGCTACCGCGACGTTTCGAGTTGTTCGATTGTGTGGCTCTTTCTTCAAAAGAGTCAATATCAAATGTTAGGTCTTTGATTGGCAACCCATCCAGGGGAGCGTCGATTGCATCAATTCCATCAACGATCTTCCTATGAGTTTATGGTGCATGACCCATTTTTAGGTTAACAATATGGTGTAAAGAAACCAGAAATTCTAATACTGGTAATTAACTACAAACCTTTGAATAAGGTTTTAGAATAAATAAGATATCCAATCCAAAACAAAAATGATTTGATAAAATGAATTTAGAGTCAAATGTTTTTATAAAATTGGGATTTCGGAAAATTCTAATTTCTTAAAAGGACAAATATAAAATAGGATTTAATGTCCAATTTAGAAAATATGAGAGGAACGTCATGCCATTTAGGGTAAAAAACGCCCCATCCGAATTTAAGAAGATTATGAATGATATTTTTAATCATTTCAAAAAATTTCGATAGTTTATATTAATGATGTGTTGATATTTTCTAAAACCATTAAGATCAACACTTTAATCATCTACATACATTCATTAATGTAATCAAAAGAAATCTACATACATTCATTAATGTAATCAAAAGAAATCAGCTAGTTGTGTCCATACCCAAAATCAAATAATATCAAACTCAGATCCGTTCTCTTGGATTTTAAATTTATTTGAGCCTTATTAAAACCCATCCAATGGTCTTTGTCTCAAACTTTGGTGATGACGTATCCTAGAAAAGCCAACTTCAAAAAAATTTTAGGTTTTCTCAATTAAGTGTCTAATATCCTTCAAGATATCAGGCACATTTACAAATGTCTTAATGAGTGTCTTCATAATAATACAAAGCCTTGATTTGTAAGGGATATCTCTACAACCCAAAAAAATCAAATCATTAGTCAAATAAACTCTCTGCTTAAGTCTTATTGACCCAAGGGCAGATCTCATAATGAAACGTGACGCAACAAATATCCGATATGAAGGTATATAAAATTGTCAAAGAGGACAGAGAATCAATTATCATATTTCATTCAAAAGCCTCAATAATACCATACAAATTACAAAATAGTAAAAAAAAAAAAAAGTATTATTTCCATTGTATTGTGTGTACAAAAAATTTAAAGAAAATTTAATTAACAAAACTATTAAAATCTATTCTAGAGTCAAATTTAGTTTTAGAAATAGAAGGGAATAATCTTGTTTCAAACAAAAAAAAAAAAAAAATTTCTAGATAGAAGTAAATTTTGTTGTGGTTTGATTTTAAAATTCTACCTATAAAAGAAGTTGAAAACACCTTGAGAGATTACCTATGGGAGAGTTTCTAACAAAGTCTCTCTTCTCTCCTCTTTCTTCTCAAACTGATACTAATCCAGCCAATCATTTGCATGGACTCAAAAGTTCAATTGTCTGTAAAAGAAGTTGAAAACACCTTGTGAAAGTCTGTAAGGATACTACGACCTCTAGCTTTGCAAAATCCAGCGTTGTTGGCACTTATCAAAATCGCGGCCAAAATAAAGTTTAACAAGTGGTTCTATGGTGTAGTGGTTAGCACATTCGACTTTGAATCTAACGACCTGTGTTTAATTCCCGATAGGTAATCCACCAATTTATACAAAATTGGTCAATAGCAGATTCGGTAGGGTCACTTTTGGACCGATAATCTGTAGAAGGGGTCACTAAGGTTAAGATCATATAAAATGGGTCCATAACTCAATGTTAGAGCATTTGATTGTAGATCAAGAGGTCACCAATTCGAAACTAGTTGGGCCCTTATATCTTGGATAGAAATTTGTTACACTTTTTGGACCGACACTATGTCTAAGGGGTCACTAAGGTTAAAATCCTACAAAATGGATCCATGGCTCAGTGGTAGAGAATTTTACCAGTCACCCGTTTGAACTTTGTTGGGCCCTTTTATTTTGGACGGACACTTTTTACACTTTTACACTTTTTACACTATGTGATAAGATAAGGAATCAACTACAAGGAGAATAAGATTTAGATTATCTTGTTGATCAAATATCTCAAGGCAAGAACATTGTTTGAGATTCGAATCACTTCACAAGCAAGATCGATCTTGTCTAGCTTGAATGATTCTTGTTGATCAAATATCTGAAGGCAAGAACACTTGCTTGAGATTCGAATCACTCCACAAGCAAGATTGATCATGTCGAGCTTGAATGATTCTACATGCAACTTAAACTACATAGAATTGCAAAGAAACTTAGTCGTTGGCTAAAGAAAGCACAAATGCTCCTTTTACTATATTTTTCTAAGTCTCCTTACAAATACAACATACATGGCTTATATAGCCTCAAAATGAAACTAGTAAAGGCATTCCAAAAGTTGTAACATTCCTACTTAATGGCCATAATTAACCATTATGTAATTGTAACCTAAAGTAAATTAAAAGTCTTAAAATACATTAATGAAATACAATAACTCTAAATTACTCTAAATTGTAATCCACCCAAAATTTACAATATGAAACTTCATTATTTTTCAATGTGGCATGAATTGAAATATCTTTTGATAATTTCAACAATATTTTCTTCACATCTTCATTGAAGCATATTGAATGATTGATGTCTCTTGGTTCATATCACTATGTCTAAGGGGTCACTAAGGTTGAAATCATGCAAAATGGGTCCATAGCTCAATGGTAGAGCATTTTACTTGACTGTTATGATTATCAGTCTCTAAATCAAGTGGAAATAAATTTTGAAGATGAAATTAAAGTATCAATTTTGATGTCATCTTTACCTGAGTTTTGGGATATTGTTATTAATGAGATTCAATCTAATGCCATTAGTAATTCACAATGATAATATTCAAAATACTTGACAAAAAAAGAATGGTCAACATAAGATATTTGAAACAAATAAATATTTTGTCCTCTATGACATATCAAATCACTCATTTGAAATTCCTTAATAATAAACCTGAAGTCTTACATCTTTTAATAGAGAAAAGTTCCTTAAATAGAAGTCTTTTTAGATACTTCTAAGCATTTAGAGATGAACTAGACACAAAGCTAAACATTCTAAAAAAAATTAGGGGTTAAACTTTTAAGTTAACGTAATTTAAGAAACTTATGATTTTTATATTCTCAAGAGTTTAATTGAGCTAGGTCGATGCAATCTAGTCGACCCAAGAATTGAACTGAACCAAACCAAGTAGTTAGTTACATGATTTAGTGGAAGCATTTTCACGCAAAGTAGAAGCAATAATGGAATCTAGTCGACCCAAGAATTGAACTGAACCAAACCAAGTAGTTAGTTACATGATTTAGTGGAAGCATTTTCACGCAAAGTAGAAGCAATAATGGAGGGTTTGAAATAATATAGTTTTCACCCCTTGTTTCTCAAGTGAATATTGAAATAATATAGTTTTCATGTTAAGTTTTGCATGGAAGAAAGAAAGACTGGGATGTAAGGTATTATTTCAATGCGTAAGGGTAAACTTGAACAATACTAACTTTTGTAGAAGCTTGGAAAATCATGTCATGGCCATTTTAAATCTCTAGTGAGTTCAATTGATTTCAATAATATAAGCTATTGTATTTTTATTTTACCTATATTTGAGTTGTCAAAAGTGGGATTTGAACGTACACCCTCTGATCCTGCATTGGTTGGAGAGGGTAATGAACTATAACTTATAAGAGTCTTTAAACATCTCTCTATTAGACTATTTAAAATTGTTATTCTGACGGCGATATGTAACGGAAAAAATGAACAATATTTTTTAGCGGTTGGAAAGGGAAACGAAACATTCCTTATAAGGATGTGGAAACCTCTCCATAGTAAACTCGTTTTAGAATTGTTTCGATGGTGATACGTAATGGACAAAATCGGACAATATTTGTTAGTGGATGGATTCTGAGATTGAACATAGGTTGGAGAGAGGAAGAAACATCCCTATATGGATGTGGAAACCACTCCCTAATAAATGCGTTTTAAAACCGTAAAGTTGACAGTAATACATAATGAGCTAAAGCTGAATATATTTACTGATGTGGGCTTAAACTATTATAAATGATTAGCTGAAATAGCTCTTAGCTATAATAGCTCAGTTGGTTAGATCGTGTGGCCTTTAACAACAAGGTCGGAGGTTCTGCTAATAGGAATGAATTCATTCCTTAAGGTAGTGGAAAACATCTTTTTGTGTAGAAATTTTGAATCAATTTAATAAAATAATAGAACTTTATAAAAGAGAACCTTTCTAAGTTGTTAAAAGTGGGATTTCAACCCATGGACTCTCACAAGGACCAAAACTTGAGTCCTAACGCCTTCGACCACTTAGCCATCCTAACTGTTTATTGTGAGACCTGACATTGGTTGAAGAGTGGAATGAAGCATTCCTTATAAGGGTATGGAAATCTCTCCCTAAAAAATGAATTTTAAAACTTTTAAACTTACGACGATACGTAATAGGCCAAAAAAAACAATATCTGCTAGCAATTGGAGAGGAGAACCAAGCATTTCCTAGATGACGATATGTAACGAGCCAAAATAGACAATATCTAGGCTAATACTCATAATTTATGGGAATAATTCAGTTGGTTAGAGCGTGTGATTGTTAACGATAAGGTTGGGGAGGTTCAAGCTCTCTTTTTAGCAATGGGAATAAATCACTCCATTTTAGTATGTGGAAAAATTTAACCCTTCAACTAAAGTGGACAATGTCATATAATTATGGAGGTTCGTGATTCCTAACATTGTTACATAGTCTTAATCTAGCAACCTTCATAATAATGTTGAGTTCTTTTTAGGGGTCCCTTCGATACAAAAACCTAATGTAAAAAATATTTTCGCATAAAGCAGTTACATCATCCATATTGTAGTGACTCTAGGCCGTTAGAAAATTAGGGTCTTACATATAATCTACACCTAAACTTTCTATAACCTAGAGAAAAACCCATGACAACTCGCTCGATCAAGGATTCGATTACCGCCTACAAGTAGGTTACGTATTTAGTTGCAGTATATATTACTTTTCCTGTGTGGGGGATTACTGATTGTTAGTTAAGGTCACAGAGGAGAGTCGTCTCGAGCCGTCAGTTCTATGTGTTACGAGTTTTTGTCCTTAGTTTTCGAATCTTGTTCTAATTTTTATCAATTTTTTTCTTTGTCAATACGTGCATGAAAAATGATTTGAAGTCTTGAAAATTGAGTTATTATAGGTGTGCTTTGAAGTTTTTAAAATTGAGTTATTAAAGTTGTGCCCTATTTAGCTTATCGAAGCTATTCCCGGCCATTGGTGCCATGCAGTTTAACTCTTCTACGCATACCAGAAATCAGGTAATTTAGTTATGCTCTTACCATTTTCCCTACTATCGATTCAAGTTGCAATAGGTGAGTTGGCGAATATGCAATATATGACTTCTGAAAGATCAGATGACTTACCACTCGAGAATAGTTGGNGTTAATTTATTTGATTGAAGGGTTTTTGCTCCAACTAAAGCTTGGATCGTTGGATTGAGGATTAGGGTTGCCTAATTAATTGGGTATTTGAGCGTAGGTTGCACTATGTGGCCTACTCTAGAATTGGTTTTATCTCTCATTTATTAGTTTATGCTATTGTATTTTTTTTTCTTCAAATCTATCCATTTATTTTCTAGCCGCCATTTCCATCATTTTCATCATCTTTTGGCGTTGTTCTCATTTTCTTTTTGAAGATCATAGTTAGACCTTGAAAAAAAAAAAAAAAGAAATCCTTATCATATTTGTTCATTATAAATGATCCTTACCATTTATTTTAGACCATTTATATCTTTATTTGAAGATCAAATCAACTTAGTTTCACATTATTTCTTCTTTCATCTAAATCGGGAACATTTGTGTTTGATTTTTTTTCTCATCATTTAGACTTAGATAATTTCTAAATTTTTCCATATTTTATAAAAAAGAAAAGTTAGGTTGTTCTCAAATCTTCACCACCATTCTCTTTGAAATTTTTTTTTTTTAAATGTGCAATTCCATCCAAAAATATATTGGTGCCCTTCTTTCTTTGTTTATGTTTTGTTTTTATTTTGCTTGATTTCATTGAATAGCTTGCTATTATCAGAATTGCCTACCTTGTGTTAGGATCGCACAACAACGCACACACTCGATCTAGATGAACTCAAAGAATAGGATAGAGAAAATCCAAGGAGAACTCTGGCTAAAGGATTTATATTGACGACTTCAAGTATGTACCGTGAGAGAGAATACAGAAAGTACTTTTCAAATCTCTACCAGACGGGATATATATATAGTTCAGTTTACTATATATAGCTTTACCAGATTTAACCATCTACTATATATAGCTATTTACTATATATAGCTTTACCAAATTTAACCATCTACTATATATAGCTATTTACCATATATAGCTTTACCGGATATAAACCAAGCTATAAATAAGCAGCAGGCTCCATAACCTAACAATTCTCCCACTTGGAGACTTATCTAGTCAACCAAGAATTTCATTCTCAAACGACCATGAGCATCTTCATGGCTCATGGTCTTCATGGCACCATATCAATTGAGGCTTTGCACAACCTCAATATTCCAACATCAACACATTTTGTCAACATGTTTGCTGGATTCTTTGCACCCTCTATCTTCTCCAAACACATCACCATCTTTCACTAACCTGCAAGTGAAATGGTATCGTCTTCTGGGTTTTCTCTTTAAATGATAGACCGGGTTCCTTCGCCAATTGTATGACACTCTAACTATCTCTGTAAAGAATATCTTCGTGCTACTTTTTGCCCATTCTTCCAGATAGTCAGTCATCCATATTGTCTTCTTTCCAGCTTCAGCTATTGCCACGTACTCAGCCTCAGTACAACGCATTTCTGAAGCCTAGACGTTCCATCATCCATGGCTTGCTCCTACTTGGTTGTATCCTCCAACTGTAGGGCCTCATCAAAGGGCTCTGGTTCCCTTTCATCAACAATAGATAGTGTAATGAAGGTACATACATATCTTGTACTCTGATAGTACAGGATGATCTTCTCAACACCGATTCAGGTGTCACTTGCTTTACTGTTGGTTCCTCTGCAACAACCTCAGGAGTTTGTTGAGTATCTACTACAAGACCACTTGGTTATTTTCTCCGTAACTCAACCTCAACTCCTACTTGCTGCTCCACATCTAGTTCCTCAGTAGTAGTCTTAGGAGTTTCTTGAGTATGTGCTACAACATCACTAGGTGAGTTTCCCTACAACTCAAGCTCAAATCCCACTACTTTCGTGGTCTTGGAACCTTCCTCCACATCTAGTTCATGAACCGTAGGTAGATATCCTTAGGGGCATTATGGTCATTTTGTACCATTTCTTGATTTACTTACTTATCCTTATCAATGACTACCAAACTTCATATATAAACTCAACATGCCATAATATGCTCAGCAATAAAATTTCATAGGCAGCGGAGTTCATCTAGTGGGTTATTTTAACGTTAACTAAATTCCGAGCAATTTGTTCGGTTCAAGGTCTTAACTTACGGTTCCTAGGGTTTTTCTTTTATTTATCCTAATTTCATACTTTTTTTAGGGCTCATATGGAAATCAAAGCGATTCCTACAAGTATTTCTTAACAAAAAGTCCAAGGTGGCTACTTACCTCGTTGTCGATGTTCGGGATCCTTTTTCTTGAGCTTCCGGTACCCGAATTACTTCAACTTTCCTTTCATAGACTACTTATTGTGTCTACTTTCTGGAACTATAAAGTTTTTCATGAGAACCGGTCTGGAAGAGAGTTAACATAGAGAAAAACCAAGGGAAGGTCGAGTTTTGTGTTGACATGGCCGGTTCAACTGAACCGACCACGTCATTGTCTTCTTCCTCCAAACGGGAAGAAGACGCACACGACCGTTCCTGCCGTCCTCTGAAACTCGCCCTCCCCAGCTCCTATCACGCCATTTCTCCCCTCGATTCCTTCATGAAACATAAAGAGGGTGTTACGAGGAAGAGCTAGGGATAGATTTCGTACCTTTTCTTGGATCGTAGCCTAAGATATTTGCTTCTAAAGTTCGTCCAAAATATGATTTCTCACCGGTGTAAAAACAGAGGATTTTTTATTGGGTAGCCGATTCTAGGAGTTTTCGAATCTTGATTTCTTCACTAAACCTCTTTCTTATTCTTCCTTCAAGATAAAGGAATTGGTTTGTTGGAACTACTTTGAGTGTGGGATCTTAATTTTAAGAAACCACTCTCGGTCTGCAAGTTACCCGACACCTTCGATTTTCGATCTTTTGGTTATCTTGTTCTATGACATTTCACCTCTCCATTCCTTCAGCAAAGTTACTCGAATTCTTCTTATAAAGCTAGAGGAATCCTTGATTTGAAGGAAAAGAGGCTGTAGATAGGAATTCGACACTTGCCTCCAATTTTTGCCTGAAACGGATTTTCGTCAATTGGGAACGTTCCTGAGGTTATTTCTCTTCGTGGGCTTCTATGGAAACATTCCTTGGAGGTGCAAAAACAGATTGGGGTTGTCCTTGCTTGAAGAATACTTGTATATCCTCGGATTGGAATTTTGAGTTTTTCTTGAAACTCTTTAATGGCGGATTAGATTGGAGGAATGGTTTCTAGGAACTTTCAGGACTCTATTCCTTCATAGAACTTATGGGTAGTATTTAGAAGCTTTAGGAACAAGTTTGAAAGGAAATGGTGGAGAATTTCTCTCGAATTTAGAAGAAACCCGAGAGTAGGTGACCCAAAATCTAAACACTTATTGCCAACGACTGGGAGCTCGACCTTGCTCGATTCTTATCCCAAACGATTGCCCCAACTTCAGAATTTATAGAGAAAACTTAAACTGACATCGGGAGCTCTAGAATTGTCATGAATTGTCGATTAGATTTTCTGGAAAATCCGTCAGAACTATCTACTCCGATTAGAGACTCACCGACTTTGGTTTTGAATCCTAGTTGTTGAAAGTGATTATCCATGACTGTTCTACAAAATATCAAAAGTTTGGAGGAGATCCTACGGCTGAGAGTCGAGATTCGAGGGATTTTCTGCAGAAGGTGAAAGTTCTGATTTTTTAGCAGAATGGCAAATCCGTAATTATTCTTAACTTCAACGGTATTTTGGTAATTTTCCACATTCTGAATATTTTATTATTATTTTCTCAAAAAATCCATAATTTCCTAAACATTCTTCATTCCTTGTTGGTCATTTTTCCCTTCTCGAGCATCTTAAAATTCCTTCTAGATAAGGAATTAAAAATCTAGAAAGTTCCTTGATAATTTGAAAAATGACCTTTTCGTCCTTTTCGCTTACGCTTTCATTCTCAATCCTTCTCCAAAGGTCTTAACTCCTTAAAAGATAACTTCTTAGGGTTTAGAAATGACTTACTAAGACACCTTTCCTTGCTTAATCCTCATAATTTCCTTTCTTGAATCCTTTGGGTCTTGCATAGGTGGCTTTCCTTCATTTTTGGGTGTTACAAAATTAGTGAGCCCAACAACATCACTCTAACTCACACAACTATGTTGAACTCCGAGAAGACCTTTTAACCTTGCCTTCTTGGTTCATATGCTTGAGGTAACCCTTGTTTCTACATGAATGCATGTTTTTTTTTCTTTTTAATAACTATCTGGATCAGCTCTTAATGTTCAATATATCGTCGTGTGGGCCAATTCTTTCCTCTTAATGACTATAGCTATTGCTCTCAAAAACAAATGTTAAGGAGTGTGCAGTCATGACTTAGTAGCTCATGTGTCTATGGCTCGGTCTACCTTTAACAATGCCAAGTTGTTCTGGCCATAATCTAAAAAAATTCAATTAGATTCAAGGCTCATATCTCGTGTTGGTATTAATTTTGGAATTGATGGTGTTAATATAACACATGCGGAAGCAATTTGAATCTTAGGCACTTTTAGAACATCAATTATAGTAAATAACTAGCATGTTCATAAGTATTAAAACTTAATGAGTTTGAATACTAACTTTTTTCCTCACGAACTGGTTTCCAACCACCACTAGCGTCTTCTCCACTATCCTCCGGCCTTAGAACGGGATTGTGGAATCTGGTGAGTGACTAAACTTGGGAGGGATTTTGTATATATGAAGAGAGTGTTTGTGAGAGGTTTTTCTCAAGGTTTTTCACCAAGAAGAAGAAGACCTTCCATGTACCATGATCACTCTATCTAGATGAACACAAAGAACAGGAGAGAGAAAAATGCAAGGAGAACTCTGGCTAAAGGAATTTGTATTGATGACTTCAAGTATGTACAACAAGAGAGAATACAGAGAATAGAAAGTTACATTTTCAAAGCTCTACCGGACGGGATATATATATAGTTCAGTTTACTATATATAGCTTTACCAGATTTAACCATCTACTATATATAGCTAGTTACTATATATAGCTTTACTGGATATAGCTTTACCAAATATAGCTTTACCGGATATAGCCGTTGACCAAGCTATAAATAAGAGAGCAGACTCTATAACCTAACAATTCTCCCACTTGGAGACTGATCCAGTCAACCAAGAATTTCATTCTCAAACGATCACTAGACCATACCAATTAAGGCTTTGCATAACCTTAATTTTTCAACATCAACACATTTTGTCAACATGTCTGCTGGATTCTTTGCACCCTCTACCTTCTCCAAACACATATCGCCTTCTTCCACTTACCTGCGAGTGAAATGATATCGCCTTCTAATGTGTTTTGTCCTTGTGTGATAGACTGGGTTTCACCAACTGTATGGCACTCTGACTATCTGTATAAAGGATCTTCTTGCACTGCTTCCTCCCTAATTCTTCTAGATAGTCTGTCATCCATATCATCTCCTATCCAGCTTCAGCTATTGCCACGTACTCAGCTTTAGTAGATGAAAAGGCAACGCATTTCTGAAGCTTGGACATCCAGCTCACTGCTGTTCCATCTATAGTGTAGATATATCCCAATGTGCTCTTGCTAAAGTCTACATCTCCACTTAGATCAGCATCCACAAAACCTTGCAGAACTACTTTGCCATTGCCATAACAAAGTGAAGTATTGGATGTACCTCTTAGATATCTCAAAAGTAACTTCACAGCTTCACTGCATGTGTTAGGTCTAGTGCAGATCATAGCATACATCAAACTCCCAACTGCAGAAGCATACGGAACTGATGCCATGTGCTCACGTTCCTCAACTGTCTTGGGAAATTGCCCATTTGACAATTTAATATGATTTGCCTAGGGGGTAGTCCTGGGTTTAGCGTCATTCATCTTGAATTTGGACAACATCTTCACAATGTACTTCTCTTGGGATAGATTTAATGTGCTAGCAGATCTATCTCAAGAAATCCTCATCCCAAGAATCTGCTTAGCTGCACCCAAATCATTCATTTCAAATATTGAAGACAAGCTTGCCTTCAGGTGGTTTATCTCCCTCATACTTGATCCAGCAATTAGTATATCATCCACATAAAGGAGTAGAAACACATAAGAATCAGTGTATTTCTTGAGGTAGCAACACTGATCTTTTTCACTCCTGTGGAAACTACTCTTACACATGAAGGAGTCAAACTTCTTGTATTATTGTCTCGGTGCTTGTTTCAGTCCATACAAGCTCTTATTGAGCTTACACACCATGTGCTCCTTATCTGAAGCTGCAAACCCTTCTGGTTGTTGCATATAGATCTTCTCATCTAGATCTCCATGTAAAAACTCCGTTTTTACATCCATTTGCTCAAGGTGCAAATTCTCCGATGCAACAACACTCAGCAGAATTCGAATAGTAGTTAATTTCACGACAGGAGAAAAGATCTCAGCATAATCAATGCCTTTTCTTTGTGAATATCCTTTAGCTACTAACCGAGCCTTAAACCTCCTTCTGCCATCTAGTTCAACCTTGATTTTGAACACCCATTTGTTCAACAGAGCTCTCTTTCCTGTAGGCAACTTAGTCAGCACCCATATATTATTCTTTTCAAGTGAGCTCATCTCATCATTCATGGCTTGCTCCCACTTGGTTGAATCTTCCACTTGTAGGGCCTCATCAAAGGACTCTGGTTCTCCTTCGTCAGTCAGCAACAGATAATGTAATGAGGCTGAATATCTATTTGGTGCTCTGATAGTTCTGGATGTCCTTCTCAACATCTGCTCTAGTGTAACTTGCTCCACGTCTAGTTCTTCAGCAATAGGATCATAAGTTTTTTGAGCTTCTGTTGTAACATCACTGCGTGAATTTTCCTGCCACTCAAGTTCAACTCCCACTAGCTTCGTAGTCTCAGAGTTTATCTTCTCTCTGTCCTTGTACATGACATTTTCATCAAAGGTCACATTGCAGTGTCTTCGGATTTTCATATTTTTGTCATCCCAAAACCTGTACCCGAACATGTCAGAGCCATAGCCTATGAAGTAGCATTTCACAGCCTTAGCATCAAGTTTATCTCTCTTCTCTGGATCAACATGAACATACGCAGTACAACCAAAAGTTCTCAAGTGAGAGTACTTGAGTCCTTTCCCTGTCCATACTTCTTCGGGCAATTTGAACTTCAAGGGTACTGACGGCCCTCTATTAATCAAATATGCTGCTATGTTCACAGCATCAGCCCATAACGTCTTTGAAAGTCCAGAATGAATCCTCATGCTTCTTGCTCGCTCATTCAATGTTCTGTTCATTCTTTCTGCTATACCATTTTGTCTTGCCTTACCAGGAATTGTTCTTATTAATCTAATTCCCTCAGCTGCATAAAATGTTTTGAACTTTGATTTGTTGTACTCTCCTCTATTGTCAGACCTCAGGCATTTGATCTTCAAGCTGGTCTGATTTTCAACTTCAACTTTCCACTTCTTGAATGTGGTAAACATATCTGACTTGTGTTTTAGAAAGTAAACCCATACCTTCCTGCTGAAGTCATCGATGAAGGTGACGTAGTACCTTGATCCACCAAGTGATGAAACTGGAGATGGTCCCAGACGTCTGTATGGACCATTTCCAACCGCACTTTCTTCGGTTCTCTGGCAGCCTTTGTGAAACTAACTCGTTTCTGTTTGCCCATAACACAGCTCTCACAAAGACCCATCCCAACAGATTTTAAGCCTTCTAAAGTTCCTTTCGCAGTCAGCATCTTCATTCATTTGACGCTCATATGTCCAAGTCTATTGTGCCATAGACTTGAATTGGAAGCACTCTCAGCAACAGCAGTCATGTTTATACACTCTGCAGTAGTGTATAAGGTTTCAGATTTTGTGCCATGTGCAACAACCATGGCGCCCTTCACAATCTTCCACGAACTCTTTCCAAACTCTGCTGCATAGCCTGTGCTATCCTATTGACCAATAGAGATCAGGTTCTTCTTGAGACCAGGAATGTATCTGACACCTTGTCATGTCCACTGATTTCCTGTTGGAGTTTGTATGGAGACATCTCCCTTCCCTTCAATCTCCAGAGTTTTGTTGTCGGTGAGATACACCTTCCCAAAATTTCCTGATTCGAAATTTCAAAACAATTCCTTACTTGGAGACGAATGGAACGATGCACCTGAATCCCAAATCTAGGAATCAGCTTGGCTGTCCACACTAAGGATTAAAATGTCCTCAGTATCTTCTGTTGTATATATAGAATCATCATCTTCTTCAAATTTATGATTCTGCTTCTTCTGCAGTTTTGTACAATCTATTCGAAAGTGTCCTTTTCCCCCACAGCTCCAACATGTTACGTTGGGTTTGTTTAGATATTTTTCCCAGTTCTTTGATTTTGATCACCCATGTTTGTTTCTTCCCCTTCGATCAACATTGAGAGCATTGCCTGGTGAATCTCTAGTTTCTCGTTTGCGAATACTTTCGCTGAGAACTACAGCTCGAATTTCACCAAACTTCAATTTATTAGATCCTCGGGAACTGCTGATTATGGCAACAACAGTATCCCATGACTCAGGTAAAGATGACATCAAAATCAACGCTTTAATTTCATCTTCAAAATTAATTTCCACCGAACTCAGTTGACTTATGATCATATTGAATTCATTTATATGATCAGCAATAGGTCCACCTTCAGACATCTGTAGATTGAACAATCTCTGCATCAAATACACCTTGTTCGTAGTCGATGGTTTTTCATACATATTTGACAGCGCTTTCAATAGATCTGACATTGTCTTCTCCTTGATAATGTTGAACGCCACGTTTTTGGATAGCGTTAACCAGATCAGCCCCAAGGCTTGTCGATCCTTGAGCTTCCACTGTTCCGTGGTCATGGTATCCGGCTTCACCCCCAACAGAGGTTCGTGAAGATCTTTCTGGTATAGATAATCTTCAATCTGCATCTTCCAGAAACCGAAATCGGATCCATCGAACTTCTCAATTCCAATCTTTGAACTTTCCATCGAACTTCTGAATTCCAATCTTTGAACCTTCCATTTTCACAGATCGTGGTGAATTTCGCCTAGCTCTGATACCAGTTGTTAAGGATCGCACAACAACGCACACACTTGATTTAGATGAACACAAAGAAAGGAGAGAGAAAAATGCAAGGAGAACTCTGGCTAAAGGAATTTGTATTGATGACTTCAAGTATGTACAACAAGAGAGAATACAGAGAATAGAAAGTTACATTTTCAAAGCTTTACCGGATTGGATATATATATAGTTCAGTTTACTATATATAGCTTTACCAGATTTAACCATCTACTATATATAGCTAGTTACTATATATAGCTTTACTGGATATAGCTTTACCGGATATAGCTTTACCGGATATAGCCGTTGACCAAGCTATAAACAAGAGAGCAGACTCCATAACCTAACACTTTCACCCCGAGAAAAACACGCAAAATGGAAAAAAGAGGGTGCCAATGAAGAAGTAGGGAAGCAAATGGGAAGAACAAATATAAGGGAGATGGGGGGCTCTGGAGGCTTCAATGGTAGATTATGGTGGGCAAAAATATCTCTAGATGCACTAAATTTTGTCACGTAGCATACATTGGCTAACAAAATAAGCAAGCGTCGAAAAATCTATCAATTTCTTTTGATTGTCAATTTAGTTGACCTTATCCATAAAATTTTGTGCTTTCTGAGAGATATTTCTTCTAACCATGGTAAACCAAATATTGATTCTCATATTTACTACATTTCAATTTATCGCAAAACAAATTATCATAAGATTTAGAATATTAGTATTGTAGTCTACTAATTTTCGCAGAGTTCCTGACCGACACGGTGTGTGCTAAGTTAGGAACAATGAGTATTCCTAACCTTTGGTATATATGATGTTACATGCTGCTAAAGAAATTAGTAGACGAACTGTAATTTATTGAAAGTGAGTCTTACATACGTGTCCTCAAATTCTAAATAACCATATAGAAGTAACCTAATCGAGAGGTACTTGAAATACGTTACTAGCTTACAAATGATCCTAAAAGAAAGTATGAATTAATGGAGAATAAAACTTAAGAACAACTAGAAATATAAGTAATAAACTCGTAAATGACAAGTTGGCTATTTATTGAGTATCAAGATTTTTTTAACTTTTTTGGAAAAATAAAAAGTTGCAGGCCAATCGAGGACGAGACCAGCAGGCTTGAGACAACAAGGAATCCTTTTCTGAGTCTGTTTTTAGTACATGTGCTTTTGTTGTTGAAAACTTACTTTGATTATTTTATGTTGTAAAATATACTTGATTCACATGTTTTACTTGTTATATATGATTTTTTTTTGTTTTATGACCGATTTTCGAAGAAAAATATCTATGTTAGTGGTAACTCATGTAAATCGAGCTGTCGATGAACAGGTGTTATAGAAGCATTGTTCGAGAATTATGCGGGAACAGCGGGGATCGTCCCAAGGCATCCAGCCGTGTCTGCTTATTTTGAATTTCTACATTTAGTTTTTAATTGTTTGTTGACTATTGGTCAAGATAAGAAACACTGCTCGAGAACTATGAGGTCACAGAGGGTGTCGTCCCAAGCAAAGCCACCCATGTTAGACCAAAAGGATCCAATAAAGAAATTAAGCAAGTCATTTCTATGCATCAGCGGTCAGTATTAGCACGAAAGTTGAGGATATGCACATCTCCTCGTTGCACAATCTCCCTTATGAGATGATATTTGCACTCAATATGTTTTCCTCGCGAGTTTTCCCTCGCTTATGGCTTCTTGGTTCTTTTGAATTTGCAACTGCTCCACACTCCACACTCCACACTCCACACTCCACACTCCACACTCCACACTCCACACTCCACACTCCACACTCCACACTCCACACTCCACACTCCACACTCCACACTCCACACTCCACACTCCACACTCCACACTCCACACTCCACACTCCACACTGTTATCACAATAAAGAGTGATGGGAAGATGCATATTTGGAACGACAATGCAACCTTGCTTTATGCTTCTCCATATTATTGCTCCTCCGTTCAGAGTGAAGACAGATCCTGATGTCGATTTCCTCGAATCTACATCGGTCTGAAAATTTGAGTTAGTGTACCCTATAAGGATCGGATCCTTAGCACCGTACATTAGCAGATAGTCCCTCGTTCTCCTAAGATACTTGAGGATATTCTTAACAGCAGTCCAATGAGCACGTCCCAGATTGGAGTGATATCTACTGACAATTCCCACAGCATAGCATATATCGGGTCGGGTATATAGCATGGCATACATCAGACTACCAACCGCTGATGCATAGGGAATGTGTCTCATATCCTCAACTTCTTGAGGTGTCTAAGGACGAGACCAGCAGGCTTGAGACAACAAGCAAGGATATGTAATTTTCGAACCTACAACCTACACGTTATTAGCACGAAAATCTAACCAACTGAGCTAATAAGTCATAGGTTTTATGTACATTATAGATCGTTAGGTCCTACCCTAATCTAGTCAATTGAGTTTCGTAATGAAATTGGCCCATGCAGGTGTCGAACCTGCGACCTTCGCGTTATTAGCACGACGCTCTAACCAACTGAGCTAATAGGCCATAGGTTTTATGCATATTGTAGATCAATTGCTCCTAATTTAGTCAATCGAGTTTAGGTTACATAATTTTATGCATAATAAAATTAAAACTTCAAGTCATTATCTTTAAAGTTCGTAGTGTTGTAACCCCGTATCATGAAAAGATATTATTAAGAATTAATAAAATTTAGCCTATGTATTTATCGAACCTACAACCCTTCACGTTATTAGCACAACAACCTTACCAACTGAGCTGATAGGTCATAGGTTTTATGTACATTATAGATCATTAGCTCCTAATCCAGTCAATCGAGTTTGGTTTACATAACTTTATGCATAATAAACTTAAAACTATAAGTGATTATCTTTTAAATCTAGTATCATTAAATATATAATTATTGAGAATTAATGAAATTGACCATGCAAGTGTCAAACCTACCGTAGCTCCTAATCTAGCCAATCGAATTTAGGTTACATAATTTAATGCAAAATAAAACTTAAAACTCTCTAAATTAAAGTCATTATGAAATTAGCCCATCCAACCTTTGTGTTATTAACACGACGTTCTAACAAACTAAGCTAAAAGGCCACAAGTTTTATGCTCATTGCACAGCAGTAGCCCCTAAACTAGTCAATCGAGTTTAGGTTATATAATTTTATGCATAATAAATATAAAACTTTAGGTCATTATCTTTTAAAGTTTGCAGTGCTTTAACCCCGTATCATTAAAGATATCATTGAGAATTAATGAAATTGACCCGTCCAAGTGGCAAACCTGCAACCTTCGCACTTAATTAGTGCGACGTTCTAACAAACTTAGCTAATGGGCGAAAGGTTTTATGCAAATTGCAGATCCATAGCTCGTAATCAAGCCAATTGAGTTTATGTTATATAATTTTATGCATAATAAAAGTTCAAAACTTTCCAATTTTAAGACATTATCTTTAAAGTTCGTAGTGTTATAATCCCGTATCATGAAAATATATTATTAAGAGAATTAATGGTATTGTCCCACTGTAAAAGGGAGGTCCATCACTTCATTTTATAAGCCCACTTTAACTGTTTAAAGTCAGTCGAAGAATATATTTTTTTACGGCTCTTGGTCAATATTTTGGCTGATCTGGCTTGGTTTTGATACGCTCGGACCCTTTCTTCTTTCAATTTTTCATAAGCTTAAATTAGTTAAGCTATGGGAAATTAGTGAGCCCAACAACATCACTCTAACCCACACAACTATATCGAACTCCGAGAAAACCTTTTAACCTTGTCTTCTTGGTTCATATACTTGAGGGAACCCTTGTTTCTACATGTATGTATAACTATTTGGATCAGCTCTTAATGTTCAATATATCGTCGTGTGGGCCCATTCTTACCTCTTAATAACTAGAGTTATTGCTCTCTAAAACAAATGTTAAGGAGTGTGAAGTCCTGACTTAGTAGCTCATGTGTCTATGGCTCGGTCTACCTTAACCAAGTTGTCTAGGCCATAATCTAAAAAAATTCAATTAAATTCAAGGCTCAGATCTCATGTTGGAATTAATGTTGGAATAACTTAGATATAACATTCAACCTTAATTCAAACTTTCCTAATTTCTTCCCGGTGATTTAGTTTCTTCCTTTAAGTAGATCATGACTTGATTCGTCTATATGTATTACTTTATCTTTTAAGTCATAAACTCTAAATCTTGCTAAAGTATCCAATCCTTGACCACTTTGCTCATACAACCTCAAAGCTTCCTCTTACTATTTGTGCATAAACATCTCAAAAAAAAAAAAATTTTATTTCCTCAAATTTCTTGATTGAGTGACTTAATAAAACTCTCATCTAAGAATGATATTGCATAAGCATAATAAATGTTCTTATATGTAGTAAAACTTGAGATAATTAAGAATAGTTTCATATACCCATCTTGTCATTTGATATTCATAACAAACCTTGATTCTTATAAAAGGTTTTTAGGGGTTGTTTCGTCATTTTTCTTAGAGTTCATACCTCAAACCGTTCTAATTTCCTCATGATCTTGCATACTTACCCTTAAGGTCATAAATGGGTCTCTTAAAAAGTTTATTTAACAATTGAGGTCTTTTGGAATCTTGAAAACATTTTAGAATTCTTATAGGGGTATGTTGGTCATTTACCACCCAAATCTTGGTTAAATATGGACATATACCAATGGCCTTGTAACTTTGTATAAAATCATTGAATCATGACATATTGAAATGACCTTCTAAGTATGTTAATAGAAGAGACACAACTCATCGAATCCAATGACCAAATTTAAAATGGAGATCAGTTGCCCACTAATCAGAGAGAATATGTTTGTCATTCTCAACTTGTTAATACAATCTCTCATAAAAACAACTTCTCCAATGTGAATAAGGTGGAGAATCTCAACTCCCATTTTAAGAAAAAACAACTTCTCTTGAAAATGAGACTTGATATGGTGTTAATTATAAGCAGTTTTGGAGTACTCTTTATTAACTCCAATTTGGCGTGGAAGGGTTGGAGTGAACTCAACCTTACCGGCACATTCTTTTTTGGCATATTTTTTTAGGACTTCACAATATCTTACATTTATATTAAAACAAATAATAGGAGAGAGAAGGTAAAGATCCTATGAACTGATGAAGGTGAAGGTTGGGCAGGCCATGGAAGTCAGTATAGACAATAATAGGGCAGTTGAATGTTTTGAAAGTTTTGAATTTTAAGTTAGTACATGATAGGACATATTGGATTTCAGTCAATTTTGTTAGGTGTTTGTGTGAAGCTTGATTTTCCTTTAAAATGATTGAATTTCATGTTTTGAATTAATTAGGTAAGTCCATGGCCTTATTTTAAAAATGTCTATCATGAATTTCTGCATTTATGTGCAGGCATGAGTTGACGTCACTAATTAGCTCAAGAAAATTAGGAGTGTTACATTTTATGTTATGATATGAATGATATATATGTTATGAATCTACGTTGTGATATGAATGATATATAATGTTTGAACCTTCACATATTACACCACACATATTATGTTAACATGTTCAAGTTGTGCCAATGAGACATTGATAAACCATGTATATTAACCATAGAAGATTTGTCCAATATACATGTGTATGTCTCATAGGAATTCTATGTCATGAAAAATAAAATGGATGTATGATTTGCATCATAACTATGTATCATGATTCGAAACTATAGGATCTCATTCATTTCACATGTCACATGCATCGAGAGACTTTCTCGTTATGATTATGTACACTATGATATTATGCATGCTCCTTCCCCTTTGTGGTTTCCGGCAACGTGAGTGTTCGCAAGCCTGCCATCAGACCCATAAGGTATGTATACGAGCTCACTTAATGGGTCCATGTGCGCATGTGTGTTTCGTGTATAGAAAAGTACTACACATCAAACCTTACTCGAACTTGAAGAAGAGAATAAGGTCATGATGTGTGATGTCCACATTAGTTGGGGAGGATAACAAATCACCCTTTATAAGGGTGTGGAAACCTTCCTCTAGCAGACGTGTTTTACAGCCTTGAGGGGAAGCCTGAAAGGAAAAGTCCAAAGAGGACAATATCTGCTAGCGATGGATCTCGGTCGTAACATCATTGCTTCATTTAAGGGTGTAATGCCTCTAGACCTAGATTTAGAATTTAAATCTAACTTGTAACGGTCTTGATATTATTTGAATCAACCACCAGAATTTGATTTAGAGTATTTAGAGTAGTGAATTTGAACCCAGAATTTAATTTAGAGTATTTAGAGTAGTGAATTTGAATCAACCACGAGAATTTAATTTAGAGTAGTTTTACTCTCATTTACTTTGGCGTTTTATTCCCATAGTAAATAACTAAAACAACTTTATTTTCTTGGTGGTTCTCACAAAGGTTTGTTCCACAAAAGCAATAAAGATGCGACATTTTCATCCACTAACTTAGATCATTATTTAATAAGGTTGAGAACATGCAAGAACTCAAATTTGTTTAGAGGATTACTATCTGCCAACCATATGCATCTTTCATTACCCCATCGATCAGAAAGCCATGTTCCCTTTTCTTACCAGAAAACCTCGAATGAAGCATGCCCTAATTTGCTCTCAAAGTCACACCAAAACAATGTCGTTCGAAAAAAATTCTCCTTAAAGTCCCAATAGAATTGGGTTCCTGGATTGACGATATGCACGCCTAAGTCCATAGCAAATCTAAAATTTTAGGTTAGATACATCCCAACTAAGATAAATATATACATATAAATTTAAAAAAGTATACGAAAATAAAAACATTAAAATACGAAAATAAAACCATTAAAAACCTAATAAATATTATGTAAAAATTAAATAGTTTAATTTTTTGTTTTTAAAATTTCAAAACTTAAAATAAAAACTTGGATTCCACCATGAGTATGTAGATATATATATATACTCTACTAATTTAAATCTTCGTCTTTTAATTTGCAATGAGTATGAAGAAGTGGATTTGAAGGATTGTTCCAAATCATAACTTCCCACTTTGTTAATGAAATGAAGGATGTTTCCAAATCACCACTTCCCACTTTGTCAATGGAAGTTGAGAATTGCATGCCCTAAAAAAGAAAGCCAGTTTTACCAAATGAGCCCATATATTT
This sequence comes from Cucurbita moschata, assembly GCF_002738365.1. Classification (NCBI taxonomy): domain Eukaryota; kingdom Viridiplantae; phylum Streptophyta; class Magnoliopsida; order Cucurbitales; family Cucurbitaceae; genus Cucurbita; species Cucurbita moschata. The sequence goes on from NW_019268701.1 coordinate 53,691, forward strand.
TAAATTTTCAATGTTCCTTATAGAAATATCTTTCAAACCAAAGACCAAAATTTTTATTGAGAATTGCATGCCTCAATTTGTTAGAGCGTGTGGGCTTTAACAACAAAGTCAGAGGTTCTCCTAAATGAATGAATCCATTCCTTAAAGTTGTGAAAACATCAATTTTGAATCAATTTAATAAAAGAATAGCAACTTTGTAAAAGAAAACCTTTCTAAGTAAGTTGTCTAAAGTGGGATTTCAACCCACGCACTCTCACAAGGACCAAAACTTGACTCCTAACGCCTTCGAACACTCAGCCATCCTAACTATTTATTGTGAGACCTAACATTGGATGGAGAGAGGAATGAAGCATTCCTTATAAGGGTGTGGAAACCTTGACCTAAAAGAAGCGTTTTAAAACTTTAAACTTACGACGATACGTAACAGGCCAAAACAAACAATATTTGCTAGCAACTGGAGAGGGGAACCAAACATTTCCTATAAGGTTGTGAATATCTCTTCCTAGTAGACATATTTTAAAATCGTGAGGCTGATGGTGATACGTAATTAGCCAAATTAGACAATATCTGAAAGAGGTGGGCTTGGTTTGTAACAAATTGTATTAGAGCTAGTCATTGGGTGGTGTGCCAACGAGGTTGCTGGGAACACAAGGGGATTCCCACCTCGGTTGGGGAGGGGATGAAACATTTCTTATAAGCATGTGAAAATCTCTTACTATTAGACGTGTTTTAAAACCGTGAGGTTGACGACGATATGGAATGAGTCAAAGTAGATAATATCTAGGCTAATATTCATAATTTGTTGGAATAGTTTAGTTGGTTAGAGTGTATGATTGTTAACGTGTTAAGGTCGGAGGTTCATCTCTCTTTTTAGCAATGGGAATGAATCATTCCATTTTAGTATATGGAAAAATTTAATGACAAATTTAACCCGTATAGGTTCGTGATTCCTGACATTGTTACATAGTCTTAATCTGGCATTCTTAATAGTAATATTGTGTTCTTTTTAGGAGTATCTTCAATACAAAAACATAATGTAAAAAATATTTTCGCATAAAGCAGTTACATCATGCATATTCTAGTGACTCTAGGTCCCTAGAAAACTAGGGTCATTACATATAATCTACACCTGAACTTTCTATAACCTAGAGAAAAATCCGTGGCAACTCACTCGATCAAGGATTCGATTACCTCCTACAAGTAGGTTACTTATTTAGTTGCACTATATATTACTTTTTCTTTTTTGGGGGATCACTAATGGTTAGTTAAGGTCACAGAGTAGGGTCGTCTCGAGCCGTCAATTCTATGTGTTACGAGTTGTTGTCCTTAGTTTTCGAATCTCGTTCAAATTATTATCAATTTTTTTCTTTCACGTCAGTTCTATGTGTTACGAGTAGTTGTCCTTATTTTCGAATCTCATAACAATTTTTATCAATTTTTTTCTTTGTCAGTACCATGAAAAATGATTTGAAGCCTTGAAAATTGAGTTATTATAGTTGTGCTTTGAAGTTTTTAAAATTGAGTTATTATCATTGTGCCCTATTTAGCTTATCTAAGCTATTCCCGGCCATTGGTGCCATGCAGTTTAACTCTTCTAAGCGATTGGTGCCATGCACTTTAACTCTTCTAAGCATACCAGAAATCATGTAATTTAGTTGTGCTTTTACCATTTTCCCTACTATGATTCAAGTTGCAATAGGTGAGTTGGCTAATATGCAATATATGACTATACGACATATATGACTCCTCAAAGATCAGATGACTTGCCATTTGAGAATAGTGGGGGAATATCTAACAAGAAGACCAAAACTGACGAAAGAAAAAAAAAATACAAAAACAAAAGATTGGACAAATTAGTTAATTTCTTTGATTGAAGGGTTTTTGCTTCAACTAAACTTGGATGGTTGGGTTGAGGATGCTTAATCAATTTGGTATCAGAGCTTAGTTTGCATCTATGTGGCCTATTCTAGAATTGATTTTATCTCTTGTTTATTCGTTTATGTTTTTATTTTCTTCAAATCTGTCCATTTATTTCTTGCTGCCATTTCCATCCTTTTTATCATTTTTGACCTTGTTCTTATTTTATTTTTGAAGATCATATTTAGAGTTGAAAAAAAAAACAAAAAAAGAAATCCTTATCATATTTGTTCATTATAAATGGTCCTTACCATTTATATCTTTATTTCAAGATCAAATAATCTGCTATTCACCTTCTTCTTATTTCATCTAAATCTGGAATATTTGTGTTTGATATTTTTTTTTTCCTCATCATTTAGACTTGAAGATAGCTTCTAAATTTTCCAATATTTTATTAGATAGTTAGTTGTTCTCAAATCTACACCACCATTCTCTTTGAAATTCTTTTTTCTTCAATCTCCAATTCAATCTAAAAATATATTTGTGCTCTTCTTTCTTTGTTTTTATTTTGCTGTTATTTCATAATTAACTTATCTTGATTTCATTGAATAGCTTGCTATTATAAGACTTGTTTTATCATGTATTAGCCTACCTTGATCATAATTTAGTCACTTTCTCAAATAGCCGACCTTTGTGTGTAATAAACATAAGTCATAACTATTACTCGTTTAAATCAAGTTATTAGTACATCGACAAATAGGATGGAGTGAATTGAAATAGCCTTAGGTAATCTTCAAGGGAGAGAAGTACTCTCAAATGAAGAAGTTGAAAATGAAGAAGATGATAATGTCACTCTTTTAGCGGGACATAGTCCTAGGGGTGGGAGAGGAAGAGTGAGAAGAAGGGGTAGAGAAATTTTAGCACAAAAAAGAATTGAGAGGGCATATAGAAGATGAATGGAAAAGAGCTTTCAAGACTAAGATTGGATTGTATGAATGACTTGTTATGCCTTTTGGGTGGACTAATGCTCCTAGTATATTTATGCGCTTAATGAATCACGTTTTGAGAGAATATTTAGGAAAACATGTTGTTGTACATTTTGATGATAATTTACTTTATTCAAAGACTTTGTATGAGCATGTGGCATATTAGGTAAGTTTTGATTATGCATAGGAAAGAGAAACTTTATGTTAATTTTAATAAGGGTAGTTTTTGAATGGAAAACTTTAACTTTCTTGGCTTCATAGTTGGTAAAAATGGAGTACAAGTAACTTACTGCTCTGAAGCTGAAGGAATCCTTAATTTGAAGGAAAAAAGACCGTAGATAGGATTTTGAANCCTCAAAGATCAGATGACTTGCCATTTGAGAATAGTGGGGGAATATCTAACAAGAAGACCAAAACTGACGAAAGAAAAAAAAAATACAAAAACAAAAGATTGGACAAATTAGTTAATTTCTTTGATTGAAGGGTTTTTGCTTCAACAAAACTTGGATGGTTGGGTTGAGGATGCTTAATCAATTTGGTTCAACAAAACTTGGATGGTTGGGTTGAGGATGCTTAATCAATTTGGTATCAGAGCCTAGTTTGCATCTATGTGGCCTATTCTAGAATTGATTTTATCTCTTGTTTATTCGTTTATGTTTTTCTTTTCTTCAAATCTGTCCATTTATTTCTTGCTGCCATTTCTATCCTTTTTATCATTTTTGACCTTGTTCTTATTTTCTTTTTGAAGATCATATTTAGAGCTGAAAAAAAAAACAAAAAAAGAAATCCTTATCATATTTGTTCATTATAAATGGTCCTTACCATTTATATCTTTATTTCAAGATCAAATAATCTGCTATTCACCTTCTTCTTATTTCATCTAAATCTG
>NW_019268702.1:0-264 GCF_002738365.1 Cucurbita moschata
TTCCGAAAAGAAAGATTTCCTACTCAAAGAAAATCTAAGCTTTTACCACGAGGAGATGGACCTTTTCAAGTTCTTGAGCGCATCAACGACAATGCTTATAAAATTGATTTACCAGGTAAGTACGGTGCTAGTGCAACTTTAATGTTGTTGATTTGAGCCCTTTTGATGTAGGTGATGGCTTGGATTCGAGGACGAATCCTTCTCAAGAGGGGGAGAATGATATGAACCACGACCAAGGAATTTCCATACCTCAAGGTCCAATTA
>NW_019268702.1:274-12605 GCF_002738365.1 Cucurbita moschata
CTACAACAAACTTTATACAGTTATATTCAAGCTATGGTGAGCTCATCAAAGGAAATTCTAGAAGACGCTGGAGACCTCCCTTATATGTTGTACAAAGTTGAGGTTCAAGAAAGAGATGAATTAAATGCACTTTAAGTTGCATTTAATGAACTCCGCTGAATTTATCAAATAGTCCAAGGATGACTAATAAGCACATTTTATTATTTGCATTATTTAATTATAGTTTAACTATTTGTTGTCATATTTAAACTAGTTTTAAATATAGGAGTTAAGGTTATATTGTAACTCACATAGGTTACTATATTCCACCATTAACTAGCCATTTAAATATGGAGGTTATGGGTATTTCTCATTACTAGCCCATTTAATTTGGGAGTTATGTATGACATAGGTTAAGGTTGTAAAGGCTATATAAAGCCTTCTTTTCTTTGATTAGACATCAGATTTTGGAATTAAGAATAGAATTTCTATTTTAGCTTTGTTAAGAGCTAAACTTTCTTTGCAAATTCTTGTGTTTAGAACTTGCATGTAGAGTCATTCAAGTGGTATTGATCAAACCTCTTGTGGAGTGATTCGAATCACGAGTTTAGAAACGAGTTTTCTTTACTCTTGATCTTGATCATCAAGGTAATCCGTTCCATACTTTCCCTTGGGTTGATTTCCATATCAAAAGTTATTATTGATGTTTATTCAGTAAAAATTGTTATTGAATAAAGTGAACTTTACGATCATTAATCTAAATCCAATAAACTAAGAACACTCTAGCTATAGTATGATTACTTGAACTATATGTAGAGACATAAGAGTGGATCAAGTTCAAGTATATAGTCAAAATGATCTATAGTGTAAGGATAAGGCTGAGTACCTTATTCTAGGGACACTATGGATGCGACCCACTTTTGTATATGATATAAACAATGTGATCACTAAATTGTACATGTGGAGACATGTGAGTGGGGGCGTCCTATGCAATGAGTATTGTATAAGATCGGACCATGAAGAAAACCACTCTCACTTTATAATGTCGTTTACTGTTGAGACTGATTTTCTTTTCATTCGATAACCTAGGTAACTCGGTTTTAATCCTGAACTAACCATGAACTCCTGTTTATTCGGAATTATCCTTAGATTTGCATGGGTGAGAGTGGCTCTAGTTCGCCGACTCAACAGGCCTCCCATTTCAGGGGTAAGACTGGGTGAATGGGTGGGGACGTGGGGTGCAAGACGGAATTCACTCCTACCCACTTTTAGGGATAGAAGAAAGGTAGTTCCCTTAAGCACTGACTCCAGGTCTTGAACAAGGGGCCCCACCCTCTCATTGGCCTGAGAGGGATTCGGTTTACTTGTTGGACCACAAACCAATTGTTCATTAGAGGATCAGTGAGACATAAGGAACAATAAGTAACTTCAGGGGTAAAACGGTAAATTGACCCAGCTCTAGTTACGAACAACCTGTGAAGGATCGACTTACTAATCATGGTTATATCAGATGGACAGAAATATATCTATAGTGAGGGGAGTGCAACTACTAGGCTATAGTGGAGTGTCCTAGTAGTTAACGAATGTTGGTTAACCAGGTTAATAAGTTTAACCGGTTAATCTTGGATCGTTGGAGCCCATGATCTATAGGTCCATTAGGTCCCTCTGCTAGCTCATATCGGACTAAACCATAGAACAGTGTGACAAGTGAGTTCGAAGTGTTCGAATTCAAATTAGGGAATATGTGTTACATATATACGATATATTTAACCGCAATTTTGTTTTATTTACGAATTAAACAAAAAGAGAGAATCTGAGATATTTAAATAAGATTTAAATATCTTAATCAATTATGTGTCGGAATTGATTGGGATTGGCATTTGAATTAATATTAAACATTAATTAAATAGTTTAATTAATCATTTAATGTTACTTTAATTTGAAATTCATTATTCAAATCAATTGTTGAATTAATATGAAGAAAGTCAAAATGTTGACTTTCATCTAATGGAAAAATCCATGTTAGTGGAATTTTGAGTGTCAAAATTTGGTTAACTCAAACATGCATGCTTGCCACATAATCCCAAACATTTGAGTGGAATTTTAAGTGTCAAAATTTGGTGATCTCAAGTTTGCATGAACATGCAAACATGACTTTTTAAATAGAGTGATCATGATACGTGGAAGGTTTTCTTTATCTTGGTGAAAAACCTTGAGAAAAACCTCTCACAAACACTCTCTTCACATATACAAAATCCCTCCCAAGTTTCGTCACTCACCGGATTCCACAATCCCGTTCTAAGGCTAGAGGATAGTGGAGAAGACACTAGTGGTGGTTCGAAACCGGTTCGTGAGGCAAAAGGAATTTGAACTACAAGAGGTTAGTATTTAAACTCATTAAGTTTTAATACTTATGAACATGCTAGTTATTTACAATAATTAATGTTTTAAAAGTGCCTAAGATCCAAATTGCTTCCGCATGTGTTATATTAACACTATCAGAAAGCTTCACCTTAAACCTAAAGAACAAGTAATAAAGCCAGAAGAGAGTTCGTTTTTTGCTTTCTAGTCTTTAAAAGGAAAGGGGGTTAGAACCTTTCTTTTCTTTTTTACATTCTCTTTATGAATTAACTCGCATATTCAATACTTGCCCTATGCGTTTCTTTCTTTACAGTCTTTATTTGAAGGGAGACTAAGAAACGGATTGAACTCTATAATAGGTGTTTGTTTACGAACTGAATTACTGAACCAACAAGCTAAAGACTGCAGCAAGAGAAGATGAATTCATTCTCCTGTACGTTCTTTCCAGTTAAAGACTAGTTTTAGGAAGAAGAGTAAAGACTGTGAACCAACTACTTATTCATTCATTCAATCCGTAAAGCAGCAAGAGAAGAAGAAGAAAGAGAAGGAGGCGAGCGGACTAAAGAAGCATTAATTCATTCCATTCCCTTTGTTCTTTACTTGGTAGGTAATATATCTAATAGAAAGAATGGTTTACGAACGTAGGGAAGAAGTAGGTGTAAACTACAGATACTGAGACTTTCTTCAAGTCAAGACTAAAGAGAGTTAGTTTACTGTCTTTGAATAACTAGTCTAACTGCCTGCAGTAATAAGCTATAGTGTTTCATTCAAGACTCTCCTTCACCTCTCCTACTGATTGATTGATTGAGCGTTCACTCTTTCTTTCCCCTGCCTTTGATGATTGACTTTCTACTCTTTGTTTGTCACTGTCAAAGTCTTCTGCGCGCGAACTGGTTAAAGTCTTCTTTTCACTGTCAAAGTATTCTGCTGTTATTTGACTCTTCTTTTCTTGTCTGTCTGCTTCACACCTTACCTTAGCTTTTGTCTTCTACTCACTATAAGATCAAGCATTCAAGTTGTTTACTCCGTAACCTATGTTCTTCATTCATTCATTCTTTCTCCTTAACTAACTACTTTGCTACTAACTAACTACTTTCTCTAGACTGAAGTACTTTTTCTGACTAAACTCTTGGTCAGTAAAGGGTAAAGAAAAGGATGGATATGGGGCTTCTTTCTTTGCTTCTGCTTTCTTGATTGAAGAGTAAGCGCGTAAGCTAAGACTGAATCATTAGACTCAACACCTCTTTCCTTTGTCCCTGATTGAACTGTAAGCGAAGAAGGGGGTCAAGCTACTACTCTCTATTAGTGGAACCTCTACACCGAGGCTTTAGCTATTCTAGAACAAGAAGAAGAAAGTTGTCTTTTGTCTAGTTTGTTTACCTGTATTTGTGTTCTTATTCAATCCTGAGGCTCTACAGTGAGCTCTCATTGGTTCTTTCAAGGGATAGGATTCTGAAGAGAGTAAGTGAAGGTAAGCTGATTTGATTCATTCTGCTATCCTTTCACAAGTGTAAAGACTCTCTACTCCTTGATTGCGGAATTCTTCTGAACTCTTTTACCTGACCTGGAACCACTAGAAGGAGTGTCTTCGTTCCGAGTCCTAGTTAGTGTTCATTCACTCCTACACCTATCTTTTGCTTATTCTTATTCCTAGTAGAGACTAAAAGGTAAAGGTCAAGGTCAAGATTAATCATACTTGAAAGGAAAGCTACTTACTCTCTCTCCTGATTGAAAAAGAGAAGGTAAAGAAAAGAAAGACTACTTGATCTACTGCTCCTCCTTACCCTCTCCTTTGTAGCTCTTCTTCTCCACTCTCTAACTACTAACTAAAGGGTGTAACTACAACAAACAAACAGGGATTGAACTAACTCCTTCATGGGTATTCCCCCTGCTACTTCACTCATTCAAGCCGAGAAGAAAGCTTTGACTTTACCTAACCTACTTCACTCATTCAAGCCAAAGGTTCTATATTCCATTGCTGTATCCTTAAGTTCTATTCCATTGCTGTAACCTTATACTGACTTTGTGATAAGATAAGGAATCACTACAAGGGGAGTAAGATTCGGATTACCTTGTCGATCGAATATCTCAAGTCAAGAACACTTGATTGAGATTCGAATCACTCCACAAGCAAGATCGATCATGTCTAGCTTGAATGATTCTTGTTGATCAAATATCTCAACACAAGAACACTTGTTTGAGATTCGAATCACTCCACAAGCAAGATTGATCATGTCGAGCTTGAATGATTCTACATGCAACCTAAACTACATAGAGTTGCAAAGAAACTCAGCCATTGGCTAAGAAAAAGCACAAATGCTTCTTTTAATATATTTTCCAAGTCTTCCTTACAAATACAACATACATGGCTTTATATAGCCTCAAAATGAAACTATTAAAGGCATTCAAAAAGTTGTAACATTTATACTTAATGACCATAATTAGCCATTATGTAAATGTAACCTAAAGTAAATAAAATGTTTTAAAATACAATAACTCTAAATTACTCTAAATTATAACCCACCCAAAATTTACAACAATCAAACTTTATTCTTCTTCAATGTAGCATGAATTGAAACATCTTTTGATAATTTTGACAACTTTTTCTTCACATCTTCATTGAAGCATATTGTATGATTGATGTCTCTTGGTTCATATCACTTTGTCTATTCTATTGTATCTACCCGAGAGTATACTGTGAGTTACCTCCTTTCTATTAACCTGTTGAGAGTATATTGTATTGTTGTTACCTTTAGTAGAGTATGTTGTTACCTTTCTAGTATATTGAACAACAAAGTAAAGACTAACTAAAGCTTTTACCTTTTAAACCTGTAAAGACTAACCAAGAAGCTAGAGAGTGAGTTTCTAGTCTTTGTTTGTATAAAAGGAAATTGGTTAGAAGCTATCCTTTCTTCTCTACATCATTAATTAACTCACATATTCAATAATACTTGCTATGCTTTCTTTACAGTCTTTGTAAAGTAGACTAAGAATTAAAGAGATTGAAATCTGTAAATGTAATAGGTGTTTCTTTCCGAACTTAACTACTACTGAACCACAACAAGTAAAGACTAAAGTAAGAGAAGAAGAAAGAGGCAGGTTAAAGACTTATCAAGCAACCACTTATTCATTCTGTAAAGTTGCAAGAGAAGAAGAGGGAGGCAGAGTAAAGACCTGTAACAACCCAAAAATAAATAAATAAACAAATAAAAATTATTATTATGTATAAAAAATAATAATAATAATAAATTAATAAAAAAAGTAAATAAAAAAATCATTATTCTCTCTTTTTCTCTCCCGTAAAAGTCACTTCCCCAATAACTCTCCTCAACACACCTCACAATCTTGGCAAATGAAACAGAAATGAAAAATATCAGATTTGAGAAATAGACATGCCTCACATCAAATTTATAAGAGATGGGTTGACAGAGATGATCAAGATTTACATAGGAGAGGGGAGAGAGATTTGAGATTTCTCGGTAAGTTATATTTCAGATCTCCTTTTCTTTTATCCATTTATTTAGTTTTATTTAGCAATTTAATTAGAAAGATACGATCAATAGCAGAAACAAAATAGAATTGATTAAATTGGCTAGAAGTAATTGCCAACCTAATTGAAAAAGTAACAAACAAAAATAAAAAGAAAGGATTAAATAGATTTAACTAATCAGAATTTCTTCTCTCCTGCAAAAACAAGCACAAAAAGGGTTCAGATTAAGTTTTGTTTTGATAGAAAGAGATATTTCTCTAAAAAGAGATAATGCGTTTGAAGAGGTCAGTAGTTTTTCTTTTATTTTATTTAATGATGCTAAAAGTCATTCTCAAACAGAGAGATAATTAAAAGAAAGAAAACACAGTAAGAGACAGAGAGGGAAGATTGTGAATATAATTGAAATTATCTGGAAAATGTTAAAGAGTATTAAACACTGTAAGAGAAAATAGAATATCTGGAAAAATTTAATGGGTATTAAATGGTTTATATGAAAATAATACTATAACAAACGTATATAAATATTTCAAGACCTAACTCCGGCAAAGACTCTAACGTTCGCATGAAGTATAACACATGGATCAATATAAACTAGAGAAACAATTTTGTAGAAATTCAAACTCGGAACTGATGTCATGGGCTCACATAGGTTGACTTGGAGTTCAATGGACTTTCATTAAGGATAATGACGGAATCGAACTTTCATTAAGGATATATTCTTGACAACGACTTAAGCTAACCAGGTAAGTGACCTTACTATCGGCATGGTTTTTTTTTATGTTGACACGTGCCCTATGGTTCTGTACGTGTCATATATATTGATATGTGTGAATTGTCTATGGACCGATATGCTTCCTATATGTTATGTTATGTTATAACATGTGGTTTGTATGATAATAATTATGGTACGATGTGCTCAATGATATGTTAGAGATAGCGTACGAGAAGGATGCATAAAACAAAATGTAACGATAGGAGTAAGATATGTTCATGAAACGTTAGAGTTAGGTTACATACCGGAGTGCTATGGATAGGAGAGATTGATGAAAGAATACGGTTAGGTTATGGGTAGAAAGGGATAGGTTTGTGATAGATTGATAGAACGATAGCGTTAGGGTACGTTCTTGTGACGATATGACTAAGGTACTTCACGTAATGATATGTCTGTGATAGGTATAAGAACGTTAAGACTATGGTAAGTTAGAGAACGATATGACTTTGAAGTGTTTACGTTATGACTTGGTTATGATATGATACATTGTATGCTAGATTATTGTGCTTACGTAAGAAATTATGTGAACGTGAATGTATGTTATTTATGCTGCTTAGTTGATGTGATATGAATGCATGTGACGATGTGTGGCCCTTGTACGATTATGGCTTGTTGTATGAGTATTGAAATGTAACTGAATGAATTGTATGACATGAAATACGGTAAATTGCATGATACATAACCCCGCTAGGAATATGTATGATATGTAACGAAATGAGAATGAGAATGACACGTAAGCATGAAAACGTGACACGGGGTTATGTTCATTAAATGATGACTGTAGGACTAGTGGGACCTCATGCATATTGTGTGATCATGCATTTGGGGGGATACCCCTATCCCATCACGAGGGTACGGACGCGTACATCCAAATGGCAGGACAACGATCGTTATGCCCTGCATAGCGCGGCCGTGACGGTTTTAGTTTTAACAGGTCCTGGTGGGCCCCTAGAGCATGCCCACCGGTTAGGGACAGTGGCCTAGCGGAGTGCGAACTAGCTGGTGAGCCCATACTCGCACGTATGGGCTGCGTGTAGAGTATATGGTACATGTCCACGATTACTTGTTAGGATTACACCGTAGGGAAAACGAAACGAAATGAAATGAAATGAAACGAAACGAAACAAAACGAAAAATAGGTCCCATCATTTCATTGCCATTGATTGCTACATTTAACCCCAATAGTGGGGTTACTTACTGAGTATTTCTTTAAATACTCAAATACTCAAGCCATGTGCTATTACATTTTTCAGGTTAAGGCAAAGCATTCCTGTACGGCTGACGACGGCATCGCAACTCGAGATCATGGCACATGCATAGGATAGTGGCATTTATTTTCTTAGACTTAGGATAAAATAGGATGTTTTAAACTTAAATGCTTATTTATTTTATTTTGGGTCTTTTGTTGTGTCGTTTTAAAGATGTTTTCGAAACACGTAAGTCCATGGCTGTGTTTTAAGTTAAAGGTTATGTTTTATGAAATTTAAATGAAGTCTTCCGCATTCAATGTTTATGGTATGTATACAGTAGCGACCTTAAATTAAGTAGAAAATTTCGGGTTGTTACAAGACCTATTAATTCATTCCCCAAGTTCTTTACTCGTCGTTTGGTAATATTTAATATTCAAGAATAGTTTACGTACGTAGGGAATAGGTAAACTACTGATACTGATACTGATACTGAAAGGCAAGACTAAAGAAAAAGAAAGCTAGCCAGAGAGTGTTTACGTACGGTCTTTGAATAACTAGTCTAGTCAAAGTAAGTAACTGCCTGCCTGCATTAAGAGTAACCGATACTATAGTATTTCAAGACTAAAGAGAAAGGCTTAACCAAGACAAGATACGTGAACTCACTCTTTCCCCTGTCTCCTTTTTGATCGACTTTATACTCTCTTTGTCACTGTTAAAGTCTTATGCGCGTGTTCAAGTATTCTTTTTCACTGTGTAAAGGTATTCTGAAGCATTCAATCAAGTTCACTCCTATACCTGTGTTCTTTTCTTCTTTCTCCTTAACTAACTAACTAACTACTCTCTTTTTAGTACTCTCTCTGACTGACCTCCTTGTTGGTAAAGGGTAAGTCAAAGGCTGTATATCGAATGCGGCTTCTTTACTTTGCTTCTGCTTTCAAGACTGATGAAGAGTTGTAGAACTTCACGAACTTGAACTTAACTCGTTCTATCTTTCCCTTCTTTAGCACTCTTTCTTTCACAAGTAAGGACTTTCATATTCACTCACATTATCCTTCAAGCCTTCTTTCATCTATTCTATTGGTAGTAAAGCTGCAGCTAATTCATTTGCTCTCCCTGTAAAGACTGAAACTCAAGAAGATATTAGGAAGTCAATACTCAACCTCTATTAGCTTTACCTCGCCAACAAGGCTTTAGCTATTCGAGAACAAGAGAAAACGATTTTCAGGTCTCTTCATATTTATGTTCTTCTTCAATTCGTCACGTCTACAGTAGGGTCTCGTTGGTTCTTTCACTTTAGCAGGAATTCAAGGTATGCTGATTCCGCTATCCTTTCACAAGTCAAGACTAAACTCCTATTTTTGCTCTTAACGACTCTTTACCAGGCCCTGTACGGAACCTCCTCTCAAACAAGTGTCTTCGCTCCTCTACTTGTTGCTTAGTTAGTTACTTCATTTTGTCTAACCTATACTTTGTCTGATTTTTATTCCTTTACTACAGTATAGAAAGATTAATCATAATTGAAAAGGTAAGTAATGACTACTGATTCTTTATCCTTCCCTACTGAACCAGATGTAACTCTCTCACACCTTCCTTAATAATTACCTGGTGTGCTACTTCTCATTCAATCTGCGAAAGCTTTATTAGATTGCTTGTTGTAATAACCCTATACTCTGTCTATTCTCTGTGGTATTACCTGAGTGAGTGAGAGTATATTGACCAAGAAGTAAAGACACAAGAAGAAGGATTAATTCAATTACGACTCTTAACCTTTTAACTCTGAAGATTGAACAAGTAAAGACTAAAGCCAGAGAGTTTACAGTTAATAAAGAAGAAAGCAGGTTAGAAGTGGCTATCCTTTCTCTTCCATTCCCCTTACCTTGTCGCATATTCAATCCTTTTCTGCTATGCTTTCTTTCCAGTGGAGACTCAAAGTAAAGAAGGTAGACTATCGATGAACTGATTTCACTCTTTATCCGTAAACCCTATTCCCTGTCCCTGAACAGTAAAGACACAAGATGCATTATCCCTTCTTCCAGTTGTTCCATAAGTATAATAGGGAGAGGAAAGAAAGCCTGAACCTATCCCTTGCAGTGTTAGTTTAGAAGGGATATTAAATTAATTAGTTAGATTAGCAGCTTAGCTTTTCAAGACTGAACCTCAACTCGTAACCCATATATTCCACCTCCCAGTAAACAAGTCAAGACTAAACTTCTATTTCTGCTTTCTCCTTTTAACTACTTCTGAACCTGCCCCGTACGGAACAACCTGACGAACGAGTGTCTTCGCTTCTCTGCATTCTCCGTAGTTAGTTACTGAACTTTGTATAACCTATCCTTTGTCTTCTTCTTATTCCTTTACAGGGGAGAAAGATTAATTCGAATTGAAAAGGTAAGTAACGACTACTTATTCTTGATCCTTACTTAACTTCTGAACAACCGGATGTAACTCCCTCACCTTGAATTACCTAAGCTACTTCTCATTTAATCTGTGACTGAAAGCTTTATTCTATTGCTTGCCATAATAACCCTATGTCTATTCTTTGTTGGTTGGTATTACCTGATGAGAGAATTGACCAACAAGTAAAGACTATCGAGAGTTTACTGTCTTTGAAAGAGGAAAGCGGGTTAGAAGCAACTATCCTTTCTTCCATTCTCCTTAACTACTTGCATATGAAATCCTTTTCCCCTTTCTTTACAGTAGAGACTAAAAGTCAAGAAGGTAGATTAAAGAAAGATGAACTGATTTCACTCTTTATCCGTAAACCCTATTCCTTTCCCTGATTGAACAAGTAGTAAAGACACAAGACAAGATGCATTATCCCTTCAATTCTAGCTAGTATAATAAGAAGAGGAAAGAAAGAACCAACTACTTATTCATTCCGTAAAGCAAGAGAAGAAGAAAGAGGGCAACGGCAGGTGGACGAACCATTAATTCCATTCTCCTTGACTCGCTAGGTAATAGGGAATAGAACTCCTTTACTCGCTAGGTAATTAGTATAGAAAGAATAGGTTACGGCGGGAAATAGGTAAACTAAACTACTGATTAGGTTACGGCGGGAAGTAGGTAAACTACTGATACTGAAAGTCAAGACTATCGAGAGTTTACTGTCTTTGTAAAGAAGAAAGTGTCACCTTTTCACTACTGAGCCCTGTATTACTTGTTGATGTTACTCGGGGTAAGTAAATGAATGAATGAAGCTGAAACGAACCTTTCCTTTACTATCTTTGTTTGATTGAAGGGAGAGGAAAGACTAAGGATTCCTTCTCCTGTTCCTATTCTTTAAGGTTTGAAGAGGGAGACTAAAGATTTCTTCTCTTGATTGCATGATTTTTACCTTAATATGATGATGTTTTCCATATTGAGCATGCTAGATGATGATGAGTGCCATATTGCATCATGTCGTTAGATCGACGTAGGACACAACCCTAAGAGCATGAAAATGATATTAATATAAATATCCACGAGTATGCGTTACCTAGAGTAACAAAGAGATGAGACTAGAGGGTTGTGTCAGAAGAGACATTACGATGGATTTAGAGGGACCTCATGCATTTTGTATGTTCATAAGCATAGGGCTACTTCCCCTAGAGATGATGAGTGCGGACGCGCACCTTACGATGAGCGCGAATGCGCACAGGTGCGAAAGCACACAGATGAGGGTGTTCATGAGGCGCATGACACTATGGGGTTCCGCTGACCTCCGGACGTCGCTACAGATTAGCTTGACCAGAGGGTCCAGGGGGTGTGCGAGCGCCCTGGGGACTCACACTCGCACGTGTGAGTCGTGTGTAGGGAAGTACTACACATCCAATTTTTCCGAGACTGGAGGCCACCCCTAAGATGATTAGAGATAGGTCCCTATTCATGATTGCATGTGTTTGCATTAGCATGGCCCCTATAGTGGGGTCACTTACTGAGTATTTCTTCGAAATACTCAGGCCGTGTGCCATATTGTTTTTTTTCAGGTAAAGGCAAGGCGCCCATGTACGGTTGACGGTGGCATCGTGATCAGAGACTGTGGCGCGTGCATAGGATAGTTGCATATTTAAAATTCCTAGTCTTAGTTAGAATAGGGCGTTTGCAATTCATTCATTTATATTAATTAATTTGTAGTCGTTTTATTTTATTTTCTTTTCTTTTTGGAACTCTAGCTCAATGTTTGAAACACGTAAGTCCGGCAGTGTTTTCCAAAGTTTTAATGTATTCTGAAGTTTTAAATTTTTCCGCTATTAATAATGAGCATGCTTAGGATTTTATTCTGCATTAGAGATGAGCATGAGACGTTAGTGGCGACTCTAGATATGTGGAAATTTTGGGTCGTTACAGGAACTCACAACATTGGTGCAACTACCGCTATCAATGACAACACTACAAGGTACAGATTGAACAAGACACCGAGTTTGAAACAAGTTCTCCCTTTGGTCTAGGCCGTCCTCCTTAATGTGGGTGTTTAGAGCTCGTCGAGTAACCAAAGATATATGTGTAGGGTCCTCTTCACTAAACTCCTCACTCTCATCAGTTTCCTCATTTATGTCGTCA
>NW_019268702.1:13256-34356 GCF_002738365.1 Cucurbita moschata
GGTCTCTCCCTCGCATCAAGCCAGGACCAACCGCATGTGGATTATCCTCGTGGTGATCAGAATTGTCGCCTTCATATGTATCGGTTGAGGGCGTAGGTTGTGGAATCCTCTGTCGTGCTTGATTTTGAATCTCCAATCTTCCTATTCGATCAGTCAACTCTTCTATTCCTCGAATTAGTCTTTCCAAAGTTCGTTGTTGTGCTTCTCTCAATCGTGCATCAGTAATGTTAGTATTGTCGTCTTGATTTTCCATGCTACAAAAGAAAGGTAAAAGAAAAAAAAAAGGACCTCACAAGCGCTCCCTCACGTGTATTCACTCGTAAATGTAGTTCACTCGTGTTTAGCACTCAATACTCGAAGCAATGTGTCACTCCCTTACAAACTCACCCTCACAATTGAGCACACACAAATCACACTCCAAAAAAAACAAATTGGGATGTGAGACAAGCTATGTTATAGAGCTAAGTGCAATTCAAAGTGAATAGACAGCACACTCAACACATAAACAAGGATATTGAAGGAGCAATCCGAATAACGACAAAGAAACGAATTAAAGAAAGAAAATGATTAAGGACTAATTTAGACGTAGTAACATATGAGAGTTACATATAGTAATCAAGAGGAAAAAAGAAAGACATTTTAACATCATATGCTTTCTTTATTTCAATGGTTTTTTTTTTTCCTCTGATTGGCAAAATCTAAACAATTTACCAACAAGAAAATTGATTTAGAAGATCTTAAAGAAGAACAAAGTGTTGATAAGATCCAGATCTAACACTTTAAAGAACATAAGAATTTTTTTTTTTTTTTTTTTATATATTTTTGTGATAGAACATGAACATTCTACACAAACTGAGAAAAAAAAAATTATAAGAAAATTAAAAGAGATAAGCGCAATGAAACATATATCCGATCGTGAGCCTAAAGCTCTGATACCAAAATGATATGGAAATCAACCCAAGGGAAAGTATGGAACGGATTACCTTGATGATCAAGATCAAGAGTAAAGAAAACTCGTTTCTAAACTCGTGATTCGAATCACTCCACAAGAGGTTTGATCAATACCACTTGAATGACTCTACATGCAAGTTCTAAACACAAGAATTTGCAAAGGAAGTTTAGCTCTTAACAAAGCTAAAATAGAAATTCTATTCTTAATTCCAAAATCTGATGTCTAATCAAAGAAAAGAAGGCTTTATATAGCCTTTACAACCTTAACCTATGTCATACATAACTCCCAAATTAAATGGGCTAGTAATGAGAAATACCCATAACCTCCATATTTAAATGGCTAGTTAATGGTGGAATATAGTAACCTATGTGGGTTACAATATAACCTTAACTCCTATATTTAAAACTAGTTTAAATATGACAAACAAATAGTTAAACTATAATTAAATAATGCAAATAATAAAATGTGCTTATTAGTCATCCTTGGACTATTTGATAAATTCAGCGGAGTTCATTAAATGCAACTTAAAGTGCATTTAATTCATCTCTTTCTTGAACCTCAACTTTGCACAACATATAAGGGAGATCTCCAGCGTCTTCTAGAATTTCCTTTGATGAGCTCACCATAGCTTGAATATAACTGTATAAAGTTTGTTGTAGCTTCTTGGCTCTCGTCCTTGTAATTGGACCTTGAGGTATGGAAATTCCTTGGTCGTGGTTCATATCACCGAACCTGAACCCGATTGAACCTATCAAGGGGGATATTAATTAGCAGTAGAGGAAAGACTATCGATAAATGAGAGTTTACGATGTTTGTTCTAGAATCAAGGAGTTAGCAGCTTTAGCTTTGAAAGACTCAAGAGAAAGAAGAAGAATATCTGCCTTTACTGGAGAGTCAAGAAAAGAGAAGCGACTGAACCTCAACCCGGAACCCATTTATTCCACCTCCTCGTAAACAAGTCAAGACTTTGTTATTCAAAGTAAAGGAAGAGAAAGCAAGAGAAGATTAATGAGACTGAATGCAAGATAGATTCATTCTCCTTACCTTAATTCCTTACCTATTTATCAAAGGAGATAAATCTCTGTCAGTTTGTTTGCTTCCTTTACTTACTGGGGGTTGAACTATTTCTTTCTTTCTCTACCGGAACTAGAAGAACCTCGGCTTCTTTCTCTGATCCTGAACGAACTCCTACACCTCCTTATTCTTTCAAACACAAGGTAAAGCAAGCACTAAGAAAAAGCCGAAACAAGCATTCTCCTTCACACTCCGCCGTAACCTATTGATTGATCCTTCACTCCTCTCCCTACCGGTCGAGTTGTTTCACTCCTTTCCCGATTTATTCTTTTACTGATCTTTGCTCCTGCTCCTGAACCAATACCAATACTTCTTTACGGTATCTTCTCTGTTCTTTCCCTGATTGTCTTTAATTGATCTTTCTTTCCCCTTAATTCTTGTTATTCTTTCTTAGTTAGTTAGTTAGAAGGAAGTGATTGTGTTGTGAGTTATTCTTTCACAAGGTAAGGAAGGTAAAGCATAGATACATATTCTTTCTCCCCCGTAACTTGATTTAACTCTTTGACTCGTGTTCTCTTTTCTTTTTCCTATTGATTTGATTCTTTAACCAAAGACTCGGGCAACTCCTTAACTCACTAACTTGTCCAGTATTGAACTCTTGAACTAAGTAAATTGGCTGTCTGGCTGTATGATAAAGAATGAGGTGAAGATTCATTTCTTGCCCGACTATCTTTCTTTGTTTACAGTCTTTGAATAAAGGGGGAGACAGACTAAAGTAAGGATGAGACGGATTGAGAACAAGGTAAAGTGACGAACCTGCCCTTGATTCGTATTCAATTCTTTTTCTTTCTATTAATTCTCAAATGAAAGACCTATTCTCTTTTGTCTCTACAACTTGGTAAACTCCTGACTGATATTAACCTATTCATTCTGTTGCTAATAAACAAAGAAAGAAGAAACCGAACTCATGAACCTCTATTACATTACTTGCTGTTATTGTTAAGGTAAGCTATTCAAACATAGTAACCAAGGCCGAAAGAGAGTTGTAGAACGGAACTCAATCACTTGTTGTCCCCTATTATTCTTTCTTTCCAACACAAGGTAATGTTTGTTTAAGTCAATCCTCAAGATTCTTTCTCATTCTCCTTCTAGTGTAAAGACCATAAAGAAAGAAATCTTATCTTCTCCCCATTTTTAGAGATCAAATCCTTTCTTTCTCTTCTCTTTCTCCTGAACTACTAAACCTTTCTTTGCAGTCGAGTTAATTAATCAGGGGTATGAATTGGACCTCTTGAACTCGGTAAATAGAATATAGAATAGGTGTTTGATTGATTGAACTCTTTCTCTTTGTTTTACTTCACCAGATAGATGGAACTGTTAAAGTAGTGGCTTCCTTCGCTCCGTCACCTTTAAAGACGGTAAACTGCTAAACCCTCATTACCTGACCTGAACCTAGTTATTTCTATTTCTCCTTATTCCGTATTCTTTTCCTATTCACTCATTCACCTTTCTTTCACTATAAGGTTGCTTGGCTCTATAACCTGAACCTGAACTATTGAACCAGGATAAGAAAAGAAGAAGAAACCTGCCCCTCGGCTTCGCGCTTATACTATTCTTGCACAAGGTAAAGCTCAATCATCTATTGATTCTCGGTCTCTTCTCTTTGCTCAATCACCTTCAAACACACTGGACTTTACACTTTACGGTTCTTTTCTTGATCTGATCCTTATACATACTGTAACCTAAGATAAGAAACCCCCTTGTCTCACTCTCTTATACCTCTTGAACTTATGGGTCTCATTCTCCTCTTCTTTCTCTCTCTCCTGTAAGAAGGATGAATGATCCTGAACCTGATTGAAGGAGGTAAACTCTTCTCCTCAAGCGACACCCTTTTCTTTTCCTTCTTCAACTCAGTCTTCGTCTTGGCTCCTTAACTGGAACCTTCTTTCTTTCACGAGGTAAAGTCAACTCCTTAACTACTGAACCTCTCCCTTTCACGAAGAGTAAACAAAGACTATTTATTAATTCGACAGATAGAACTCAAACACTGGGTAACTAGGCTGAGGATTGAATTGCCTCTACCTTCACTGTCAAAGATGAATACTCAAATGAGATAGACTGATTTCTTTCACAAGGGAAATAGATAGGTAGGCTGGATGAAAGGTCAAGCTCCGGAACACCCATTTCTTTCTTCTTTCTCACCTCGTACAACTATCAGCTTCTCTCCTTAACTCAATCAATCACCTAGGCTTCTTTCCTTCGGTCTTAGTTCTAGCTTTCTTTTATTTATTGCCTTACTCGGTAAACTGGAATATGTGTTTGAATCTTCTGTCCTATTGTATTGGTCTCGTTGCTTCTCTCCTCTCACTATTCTTGAACAATTTCTCATTACCTTAACCTATTGCTTCTTTTCCTTCACTTCTATTCTATCTATGTACCGGACGGATGTTGTTCGTGTTCTTTACCCTTCTTTAAACAGTAAAGAGGCTTAGCTCTGGCTCTTTCTTCTCTTTCTCCTTAATGAGAGTTCGTTCCCTCGGTACGTAACCTATTTAGTTATTCTATGTTATTACCTTAACTATTCTTTATAGAGGTAAAGCTTTTTCACCTATTTATTTTATTCTTTTACTTCTTTCACTGTAAAGAGGCTTAGCTCTGGCTGTGATCTTTCTCCCAAATTAATTCTTCTTCAGTTCTTTCTTTCGAGTTCTTTTTTTTTTAAATTGTCAACTCGTTAAATGGAATGGGTTCATTCTGTAGCTAATGAATGTAAACTAAAGACTAAAGATTAAGACGACTGATGGACTCGGTAAAGTAAACTCCTGCTGAACCTTTGACTTTATTTCGTCAGTGATGGTTCCTTATTATTAGTTCTTGTTCCCCTCTCCCTTCTTTAACTGTAACCTCGGTGATTGTGTGTCTCGCTGCTTCGAACCTTTCCTCTTCATGATCCTTTTTCTCTTACTCTTGTTTGGCTATTTTCTGTAAGATAAGAAGGATTTCTTCTCTGATTCCTTCTTTAAAACTGTAAACTCCCGAACCTGGACGGACTATTCTTCTTGAACTCCGTAAAGCTAGAAGAAGAACCTTTCTTGATATGAACCAAGAGACATCAATCATACAATATGCTTCAATGAAGATGTGAAGAAAAGATTGTCAAAATTATCAAAAGATGTTTCAATTCATGCTACATTGAAGAAGAATAAAGTTTGATTGTTGTAAATTTTGGGTGGGTTATAATTTAGAGTTATTGTGTTTTAAGACTTTTTATTTAATTTTGGTTACATTTACATAATGGCTAATTATGGCCATAAAGTGTGAATGTTACAACTTTTGGAATGCCTTTAATAGTTTCATTTTGAGGCTATATAAAGCCATCTATGTTGTATTTGTAATAAGACTTAGAAGATATATCAAAAGAAGCATTTGTGCTCTTTCTTTAGCCAATGGCTAAGTTTATTTGCAACTCTATGTAGTTTAGGTTGCATGTAGAATCATTCAAGCTTGACATGATCAATCTTGCTTGTGGAGTGATTCGAATCTCAATCAAGTGTTCTTGTCTTGAGATATTTGATCAACAAGAATCATTGAAGCTAGACATGATCGATCTTGCTTCTGGAGTGATTCGAATCTCAAACAAAGTGTTCTTGGCTTGAGATATTCGATCGACAAGGTAATCCGAATCTTCTTCCCCTTGTAGTGATTCCTTATCTTATCATTTGGTATCAGAGCTTCAGGCTCAAGATCGGATATATGTTTCCTTTGCGTTTCTTCTCAATTTAATTTTTATTTATTTTCATCTTTTTAGTTTTTAATCGACCCAAAGTTCAAAATTCAATCTTTGCTCTATTTAAAATTTTGAGAGGTGAGAATGAGAGCTTCATTTGTGTAAATGAGTGCAAACAGAGTGGCCTAAAATTCCTTGAGTGTATACACGTGAGAGAGTGTTGTGAGGTCCTTTGTATTTCCATAACTTATTTTTTGCAGCAAAGTTTCACAAATAGATTCGAGGACGAATCCTCTTGAAGAAGTGGAGAATGATATGAACCAAGAGACATCAATCATACAATATGCTTCAATGAAGATGTGAAGAAAAGATTGTCAAAATTATCAAAAGATGTTTCAATTCATGCTACATTGAAGAAGAATAAAGTTTGATTGTTGTAAATTTTGGGTGGGTTATAATTTAGAGTTATTGTGTTTTAAGACTTTTTATTTAATTTCGGTTACATTTACATAATGGCTAATTATGGCCATAAAGTGTGAATGTTACAACTTTTGGAATGCCTTTAATAGTTTCATTTTGAGGCTATATAAAGCCATCTATGTTGTATTTGTAAGGCAGACTTGGAAAATATAGTAAAAGAAGCATTTGTGCTCTTTTCTTAGCCAATGGCTAAGTTTATTTGCAACTCTATGTAGTTTAGGTTGCATGTAGAATCATTCAAGCTTGACATGATCAATCTTGCTTGTGGAGTGATTCGAATCTCAATCAAGTGTGAGTCTTGAGATATTTGATCAACAAGAATCATTGAAGCTAGACATGATCGATCTTGCTTCTGGAGTGATTCGAATCTCAAACAAAGTGTTCTTGGCTTGAGATATTCGATCGACAAGGTAATCCGAATCTTCTTCCCCTTGTAGTGATTCCTTATCTTATCATTTCTAGTCGAGCCATAGTCTCTAGAAGAAAACTGAACTGCTCCTGAACCTCTCCCTTGATTGAACTGTAACCAAAGACTATCAATTAATGAGACGGAACTGTATGCAAGGAAAGAAAGAAGAAGATATTCCTTTACATAAGAGTCAATGAATTAGCAGTAAAGATGAAACCTCAAACCTGGACTATTCTTTAAAAACTCCTTCACAAAGAAGAAGGTCAAGCTCCTTCCCCTGAACCAATACTCCCTTCCCAGATGGAACTCGTAGTCTTTCTCTCCTTCATTCACTCAATCACCTATTCTCGTTCTCGTCATCTTCTTCCTTTTCCTATGGATTCTTGCTCGAACTGCTCTTTCTCCTTTCTTTCACTCTTTGAGTCTGCCTGAACTGTAAAAGAGAACTACTCCTTATTAATTATCCTGAACCTGATTGAGAACTCGGTAAATAGGCTTTATTTGATTATCTCCTTATTCATCAAGTAAAAAGGAAAGGAAAGATGATCAAACCTGAACCTTGATTTATTAATTCACCTATTCTAATAGAATGGACTCTCTTGTAAACTCCTGAACCTTCTGGAACTGCTGAATCTATTCTACTAATTGAATAGACTCTCTTGTAAACTCATGAACCAGATTGAATGTAAGAAAAGAGGAAGAAAGCGAAAACCTGAACCTAATTGAACAGTAAAGTGGCTAAGCTCCGGAACCTATTTATTCAAACACGAGGTAAATAGGTGAAGTAGCTAATTAATTGACTCTGCCTGAACTGTAAACACTCCTTCCGAAAGCAAGATTAATTCGACTTACTTAACTCCTATTCATTCTTGAACTAGGGTTTCACTATTCTTTCTTTCACTTACTCTCTGGTGAAGCTGCTGAGGATTGAATTGCTTCTACCTGATGGGGAACTCTGTTACTCTCTTGTGCCTTCTGTAAGAAAGATTACTGAGAGAGAACTACTACCCCTTTTCCTCTATTCTTATTCCCTTCCCTTCTTGACCAGTAAACGAGGTAAAGTCTTTCTTTCACTACTGACCGAACCTGATTGAACGAGGTAAACTCCTTTTCCTTCTGGAACTGTAAGAAAAGAGGAAGAAACCTGCCTCTGTATTCCCTTCCTCTTTATTCTGGAACTCGGTAAATAGCTAGTAGTAGTCTTTCTCCTGCTCGAACTCCTATACCTATTCTCGTTGTGTTCTTCCTTTTATTCTGGAACTGTAAGCAAAACATATTCAATTAATTCTAGTCTACGAATTGAACTACTGAAGGAATTGAACTCGGGCTCCTACTCCTTTACTCCTTCTTTATCTTTCTCCTTATGACATCAAGAGTTGAAAGACTGAACCGAACCCCTTGCCCTTTCTTTTCTTTCCGATATGACCTTATTGGGAGTTATTATTGATGTAACTATAAAGACTGAGGATTATTGCAAGATGAATGAGATTGAACTCCTGCCCCTATATTACCTTCCTCTTTATTCACTCTATCTGTAAACTCATTCACTCCTATACCTATTTATTCAAACACTGATCTTGATCCTCTCCCTCTGTGTCTCATTGCTGTGCTCCTTCACTTTCCTGGAGAAGGGGACTATGTGAGACTGTAACCAAGGGTTGAACTATTCTTTCACTCGGTAAATAGGCAAAATGAGAAGGGAGTAGGTTAGTAAAAGGAGACTCACTCACCAAGAATTCTCCTTCACTACAGATGGAACAGTAAGAAAAGAGGAAGAAAGATTAATTTGCACGAAGTCAAGATGAAAGAGTCATTCTTTAACTTCTCTTTCTCCTCACTTACTCTTTCACCTTTGACTGATTGAACTCGGTCTCTTCTCTTGCTCCTTCCCTTGACGAAAATGAAATAAGAAGAATCCGGTAAAGGCAAGATTGAGTAAGATGCGGAAGAAGATATTCCTTCGAAACCAGAACCTACACCCATTTCTTTTTTGACTCGGTAAAGGAGCTAATGAATTGACTTTACTCTCTCTCCTGGATGGAACTGTAAAAGAGAAATACGAAAGATGAATTCTTTAACTGATCTTTCTCTGATCTTACACCTGATCCTTTTCTTGATTGAGCTCTGTAAACATGACGATTCTTCCTTCTTTCACTATCTCTTTAACTGTAAAAGTGTTTCAACTCAAGACTCAACTCAACAAGATTAATGATCCATCCTGCCTGCCTTCACCTTTTCTTTTCCGATATTCTCTTCTTTCACTCTTTCAGGTAAAGCTATTTGAAGAGCCTTTCTTTCCAGTCGAGCTGATGAATAGTGTTTACTTAAGTGCTGCGGAACCTTTTCTTCTTCTTCCTTCCCTGCTTCTCTCTTATTTCTTCTTGAACGAGGTAGGTTGGTTGGTTCATTCTGTAGCTAATGTGACTCTTCTGTAATCAAAGCCGAAAGATGAGAGAGAGTTAATCCGGCCGGGGACCCTATTGATTCTTGATCCTTCCCCTCGTAACCAAGCCAAGGATTTAACTATTCGAGCACTCTGTCTTCGCTCCTGGCCTGGACTTGACTTAGGGTCTCAGAATTCCATTGCCTTTTCTTTTCCTATTCTTTCATTGAACTGATCTTGATCCTGACTTAATTCTTGTGAGTTATTCAACCACTCTTATACTGTCCCTGAACAGTAACCAAGGGTTTAACTATCTCTGCTCCTTGATTGAACTGTAAACTAAGACTACAGAAGAGTTTACGAACTGAACTACTGAACCGAACCCTGATTGAATGGAACTCCTGAACCTCCCCTGTCGATAAAGCAGCTTCGCTCTTGAACCTTTACTGTGTTTGAAAGACGAAACCTTAACACCTGACCCTATTCATTCTTTCTCTTCGACTTTACAGTGTTTGAAATCAGGGAAACAGAAGGGAGACTCCTTATGAATTATCCTGAACTCCTTTTTTTCTTTCCTATTTCTTCTTGAACTGTAAAGTGTCTGGCTTCGCACCTCTCCCTATTTCTTCTTTCTCCTTATGAATCAAGTTAGTCATCAAGGCAAGACTCAACTAAAGCTTCTCCTTCCCTCGCATATTCAATCCTTCTTCTTGCTTTCCTTTCACTCTTTGACAGACTCTCCGGTAAAGCATATTTAGTAGCTCTTTGCTTTCCTTTGATTTTGCTTTCAGGACTCATTCAATCAAGATTTGCTCATTCACCTTCCCCTGAACCTATTGATTGATTCTTGATCCTGAACAGTCAGTCTCGACTCAACAAGAATGAGACAGAACTCCGGAACGTATTTCTTCATCTCGCTAGTAAACTATCAGTCTGCTTCGCTCCTTAGCTAGTGAACTACTGAACCTATTTATTCAAACACTCTTTTACTCGACAATAAGAAAAGAAGAAGAAAGAAGAATGAGACTAAACGAACTGAACTACTGAACTAATATTACCTTCCTGGATGGATTGAAGGAGGTAAACTCGTCTCGCTGCTTCATAGTGTTTAGAAGAAAACTTAACAGCTCCGGAACCTGCCCCTTCACCTCATAACCTCGGTTTCATGTCTTCGCCCCTAAACCTCGTACGGTAAATTGTCTTCGCCCCTAAACCTTCTTTCATTCAATCCTGAAAGAGTAAATGAATTAGCTACTTCCCCTTCACGTATCCTTTCTTTACCTTAGCAGCTTTTCAATCTTCAACTCTCGACTCAACATTCCTTCTCCTTTATCTTTCCAGTGTTTGACTAAATTCATTAGCAGTTTTTCAATCCTTAACTCTCGATTAATTCTTTAACTTCTCTTGATCCTTTCAAACACTTTTTTACTCTGCCTGAACTATAACCTAAAGAGGAAAGATTCATTCGACTCAACATTAATTGTCTTCTCCTTCAGTTCTTGTTCGAGGCTGAACTTATCTTCTTACATTATTCCCAAGGTAAAATCCAAAGAGAAATACTCCTTCCTACCTGCCTGTAAGAAATATGAATTCGACTCAACTCCTTCCTTATTCGTTAGACTGAACTACTGAACCTATGGATTCTTTGTCCTTCCCCTGATTTCAGCTATTTCTTCTTTCAGAGTAAACTCATTAACCTTCTTGCTTGAACTCGGTTAAGCTTACGGTTTCGTTGCTGCGCTCCTCTTTCTTTATTCAAGGACAAGGTAAATAGGGGGAGGGATGACTAGCTCCTGACCCTGAACCTATCCTTTCTAGTCTCTCATCTGTTCTTTCCTACACCTTCTGTAACTGTAAGAAAAGAAGAAGAAGGATGAATGATCTTTTACAGTGTTTGTGAATAAATTCAGGAGTTAGCAACTTGACAGGAGAGGAACGAAGTGCGAGACCGGAAGGGAGAGGAAAGACTGCTTATGACTGAGATTGAACCTGTGGATTCTTTCGCCTTCCCATATTCTCTTCTCTTTTCTTGCTTTCACTCTTTCCCTGGCTGGGTAAAGCGTATTCTTTCTCCTAACTGACCTCAATTCGCTCCGCTATTCTCGTCGTGTTCTTCCTTTTCTCCTATTTATTCTGGAACTGGAAACAAGGTTATACATAATGTCTAATGTGTGTCTGGCAGCTTCGCTCCTATCTTTCTTAGGCGAGCTAGCTTTGTTTTGTTTTATTCTCTTTTTCCACTGTAACCTCATTCACCTTCTTGCTTTCACTCAGTCTTGACCAAGGTAAAAGAGAAAGACTCCTTATTCATTCACTTCTCCTTTTCTTTGACTCTATTTTCCCTGAAGTTCTTGTTCGAGGTAAAGAAGTAGCTCTTTGATTGACCGAGAGGTAATGAGGCTGGCTAGTCAGTCTGAACTCCTCTCCCTATGGATCCCATTGCTTGAGCTGAACCTAAACCTCTATCTCTATTTCCTCCCCTTCTTTAAGGAGGTAAGTAAAGTAAAGCTGCTTGGCTCCTCTCTCTCTTAGCCTTTATAGCTTTCTTTGTTTTATTCCTTGATGGAATTCATTCCCCTGAACCTATCCGGTCTCTTTTTTTTCCTCTCATTTTCAAGACTCCCCGAAAGAAGAATTAGATAGAACTACTTGTTCCGTTATTGTGACTTATTCTTGAACAGTAACCAAGGGACGAAAGATGAATGAGAAAGAACTACTGAACCTGAACTCCGGACCCTATGCAATCAAACACTCTTTTACTTACTCTTCCCCTCCCTCCTGTAAGAGAAGGTCAAGCTCCTACACCTATTTATTTATTCTTTCTTTAATTGTAACCAAATCAAAAGAAGAAGATATTCCTTTACAGTGGAGGGGAGTCTCACAAATGAGCTCCTGAACCTGAACCTCATTGAACTACTGAACCTATCATTTACTGTGTTTGAAAGAAGAAATGAATGGCTGAAGAAGAATCAATCATATTATC
The DNA here is from genome assembly GCF_002738365.1 of Cucurbita moschata. Taxonomy (NCBI): domain Eukaryota; kingdom Viridiplantae; phylum Streptophyta; class Magnoliopsida; order Cucurbitales; family Cucurbitaceae; genus Cucurbita; species Cucurbita moschata. The sequence continues at coordinate 25,205 of NW_019268702.1, forward strand.
CTTGACTGCTCCGCTCTCGCTATCGATCTCACAGCTTCGCTCCCTCACCTCTCCAACTGGGTAAAGCAGCTGATCTTAATCTGCCCTCATTCCTTTCTTTCACTGTAACCTCATTCACCTTCTTGCTTGAACTCATGAACCTTCAAACACTCTCTCTCTCTTTTACTCTCCCTGAACTGTAAAGACTAAAGATTCATTCGACTTAACTCCTTGTTCACCTCTCCTTATTTATTCGTTCGGTAATTGATTCATGAGGAAAGAGACCTCACTCCTTCACCTTTGACTGATTGAACTCGGTAAACTCTTTTTCCTTCTTTCACTCTGAGACTCTTTTGTTCTGTAAAAGCTCCTTATTCTAGATCGTGAACTACTAAACCTTTACGGTCTTTGTTTGAAAGACTCAAGCACGAAAGAAGCATTCTCCTTTACAGTTAGTTAAAGAATAGAAGAAAAGAGTTAGCAGCTTGCTAGTCAGCCGAGTAAAGAAAAGAGATAGTGAAACCTGCCCCTTTCCTTTGACTCTATTGTCTGAACTACTGAACCTACTTATTAATGATCCCTCACTCCTTCCCCTATGGATTCAGAGGTCAAGCAGCTAATGAATTTACTCATCTCCTGTAAAAAAATGAAAGGATGTTCGCTTCGCGCCTCTCCTCTTCTTGGCTCACTACTTGGTTGGTTCTTTTCTTTCTCCTTAACTACTGAACGAACCTTCTTTCTTTCACTCTTCTCTTTTCCTCGGTAAATAGAATAGGGGTTGAACTCGACTCAATTCCATTCCTTGCAGCTCAATCACCAGCCCCTTCTTTCTTTCACTTCTCTTTCTCCTCCCTCGGTCTGCCTACTTACTTCCTCATTCACCTCGTAAACTGGTCTTCTTCCTTCACCGATATTATCTGACCTTCTGGAACTCTTTGACTCTATTCCTTCCCGGATGGAACTGGTAAACTCATGAACCTCTCTACCTCTAATGATCTTACCTTCTTTACCTGTCCAATTGGGTAAAGTGGTTGGCTTCGCTGAATCACCTGTCGGTCTCATAATTCGATTGCCTTCATGCTCTTTCACTCAGTTTTGAACAAGGGCCGAAAGATGAATGATGGATCTGATCCTTTCTTGAACTTACTCTCCTGTAAACAAATGAAAGCATGTTTGCTTAGCACCTGACTTATGATTTATCCTTAAGTACTGACCCTATTGATGGATTCTTTCTCCGGAACCTGAGCCTCTGCCTCTATTAGCATTAATTATGGTTCTTTCCCTTCAAGACCAATAAGGGAAACTCCTTGACTCCTCTGCCTATCGATCTCACGGATTCGCTCCTTTTCCGATTGATTCCTAAACCTATTTATTCACTGTAAATCCTCAACTCCTTATGAATGAGAGAGAGTTAGTTTACGAACCTTACTCCGGCCCCTATTTATTCAAACATCTTTAACTGTAAACTCCTGAACCTTTGTTTGATGATATTCCCCTTAGCTACTGAACCGTAACCTTCTTGCTTTCACTCCTGAACCTTTGTTTGACTCCCTGGCCTACACCTTTCTTTGACTTTATGACCTGACCTTATTGAATGAATAGCTTTACCTCCTTCCTTCATTCAATCAATCCTGAATCGTATTATATTACCTGACCGGACCCTTTGACTCTTCTCTGTTCTTTCCTGAATCGGATTGAACTGTAAAGTTGCTTGCTTGGCTCCTGAACCTGATTGAACAAGGGGTAAAAGCCAAAGAGAAAGTCTTCACTCCTTACTAATTCGTTAGACTGAACTACTGCTACTGAACCAACCTCTCCAACTAACTCGGGTGGAATTATTCGATCACTCTGTCTTCGCTCCTTCACCTTTGTTTTCCTATTTCTTCTTTCACTTGGTAAATAGGTGTTGTTGTTCTTCATTTTCTGTCCTGGACTGATTGATTGAACGAGGTAAAGCGTCTTCGCTCCTGCCCCTGCCCCTGATTGAACTGATCTTGATCCTCTTTACTCAATCACCTTTCTTTTCCTGACGATATTACCTGCCCTAATGGAACTCCTTCACCTCCCCTGTCGGTAAAGCAGCTGGCTGATCAGTGAGAAGAGGGTCAAGCTCATGAGCCTCTCGGTCTGTCTCATTGCTTTGCTTCGCTCCTCCTTATTCTTTAACTGTAAAGTGGAGTCAATTCATTAGCAGCTGAACCTCTCCCTTCACTGTCTGTCAAAGAAGAAGAAACGAAAGATGAGAGTTGTAGAATTGAACTCATTCACCTTCTTTCATTGTAAATACTCAAGAAAGATTAATTCGACTTAACTACTGAACTTGTCCCTTCACTCTTTTCCTCTCCTGTAAAGACTAAATCGAAAGCCTTTGCCTTCAAAGACTCCTTCCCTGATATTCCCTTCATTCAGTGATTGTGAGTTATTCACCAAACACTATTCAATTCAAACACTCTGTCTTCTCTCCTTCACCTTCTACGATATTCCCTGATTGAACAAGGGAAAGCATGAATTTACTGTCCCTGTCCCGGATTGAACTGTAAAAGAAGAAGAAACCTCAACCCTGAACCTCTCCAACTCGGTAACGTGGCTTCGCCCCTGAACCTCTCATAATTAACCATTATGTAATTGTAAATGAACCTCTCCAACTCTGTCTCATTTATTGCATTGCTTCGCTGCTTCTGTCATTCACCTTTTCCTTCTTTAACTGATCTTGATCCTTCAACTGAAAGTCAAGACTGAACTCAAGATGAGAGAGAGTTTGTTTCCGAACTGAACTACTTAACCGATAGAGAATGAAATCAGGGAGAGGGGAAGACAGACAAAGGCGAAACTCAAGATTCGTTATCCTGTAAGTACTATTAATTAATGAATTTTGTCTATCCTCTCCCTACCGGTCGAGCTGTTTCACTCCTCTCCCTATTTTTAGGGATAAAAGAGTCCATTTTCCCTGATGGAGTTGTAAGAAAAGAGGAAGAACCCGAAACCCTTTTCCTATCCTTTCTAGTTCTAGAAGAAAGGGAAAGAAAGCTTAATTCGAGAGTTCGTAGAGTTTACCTTTCTTAAAGAAAAGACTAATCTGGCCGTAAGAAAAGAGGAAGAACCCGAAAAAGAGCTATTGAACCTGAACCTCTATGTACCTGACTGTAAGCTAATTGAACTACTTCACCGGCGGAACCTTCTTACTTACTTACTCATGAACCTCTCTCTATTTATTCTGTCTGTCATTGAACTCAACTAGAAAGGAAAGCATATGAAATTCATTGCCTGTCCCTGTACTAATGAATTTAGTCTCCCTGATCCTTTAATGAGACTTCCTTCACCTTGGACTTCCCTATTAAAGAGGTCATTGAACTAGGGAAAGCAGCTGGATGAGAAATTGTTTAAAGACTCCTTATGCATTCCCCCTCTACTGAGCTAACTTATTTCTTCTTGATTCTGAAATTGAAAGTCAAGACGAAACAAATGAAAGAGAAGCTCATTCACCTTCCCCTAAACCGCTATTACCTGTCAGTTATGGTTCTTTCCCTTCAAAGACAGTAAAGAAAGACGAAAGAGTTTACAAACTTCCCTCCTCCCTATGGGTCTGTCTCACAATTCCTTCTCCTCTTCCTATTTATTCACTGTAAAGACTGAACTCAAGATGAATGAGAGATAGTTTACGAACTTCCCTCCTCTACCTATTTATTCTTGAAGGAGGTAAAGCATATTCAATCCTTCTTTCCCCTATTTCTTCTGTCACTGTAAACTAGGACTCAAGCTCAAACCAGGACTAACTATTCTTCTTCTAGCTTTCCCGAGTCTTTGAAGAACCTGACTCGGAACAAGGTAAGACAAAGAGAATGAATTAGCTGCTTTACAATCTTTGTCAATGAATGAAAGAAGGGAGAGTTTGAACTCCTTATTCCTTCTCCTCTTCCTATTCTCTCATTCACCTTCAAACACTCTGTCTCGTGGCTTCGCCCCATATTACTATTATTTCTTGAACAGTAAACTATGAATGAGAGCATGTGAAATGTTGTCCCTTCTGTTCTTTCTTGTTCGTGTTATTCTTTCACTAACTATTCTTGAACTAGGTAAAGCCCCTTCTTTCACCTATGGATTCTTTCCCTCGGGTTTCACTATATCTGATCCTTTCTTGCTTTCACTCAAAGCTATTTTGTCTCTTCTCTGTTCTTTCCTTCTGAACCTGATTAAACAGTAAACTCGGCTCGGTTTCGAATCTTTGCTTTTTTTTCCCTTCCCTTATTGAGGTAAAGCAGCTAATTAATGAATTGCCTCTCACTGACTAAACAGTAAAAGAAGAAGAAAGATGAATGAATTAGACGAAACCGAAAGCTAGCTACTGAACCATCACCTATCCTTTCTTTACCTTAGCTGCTTTGAAATCCTCAACTCCTTCTTTTCCTCGGCTGGCTGGGTTGGAAGGAACTGGCCGGCCGGCTTCACTCCTTCACACCTATCGGCTTGAATAAGATCGAAAAAGGGGAAGACTCAGCCAGAGTCAATTCGTTCCTGAACCTATCGGCTTCGCTCCTTCTTGAACCTATTCATTGTCGGTCTCACTCCTTCCCTTCAAACACAAGGTCAAGCATAAATATTCAATTCATTTACGAGACTGTAAACAAGAGAAAGCCTCTATCTACTCCTTATTATAGAGACCAAGCAAGACTATTTATTACTGATTAACCTGCTGATTGGAACAACTCAACTCCTTATACTCAATCTATTTTCCCTGCCTGAGCTACTTCTGAACCTGAACCTGATTGACCTCGGCCGCTGCTGCTAATGAATTGACTCTCTTGTACGGACTCTTCTTATGAATGGAGACTAATGTTCACTCGTGTTACTCCTTTAATTGCCTTGCCTGATTGAAGAGTAAACTCAAACTGGGTAAACTCTTTCACTCTTCTCCCGTAACCCCTTTCTTTATTGAGGAAGAGCTCTTTACTCGGATTCCTTCTTTCACACTTTTATTTTACTATCCTGTAAGAAAGGTCAAGCTCTTTCGTCTCTCCCTAATGTAACTCTAAGACTCTCCTGCCTGTAAAGCCTAAAGCATTCACCTATTTATTCTTGAACTGTAACAAGATTCATTCTCCTTTGACTGATTGACCGAGGGAAAGACTATTCTTTCTCTGATATTTCCCCTTAACCTTGATAAGAGCCAACAATGCTAGAATTTGCAAAGCTAGAAGTCCTTCTAGAATCCTTGCAAAACGCTCACAGAAAAAGCTAACTTAACGGATTGATTTCAACCAAGAGCTAGTTAGAAGATGAATGACTCTTAGATCGAATTTGGAATCTATGATGGTCACTCTTAGATACCAAGACAATTCACTCCAGAATTAGCTTGATCAAAACTAATTCAATGAATCGGTTTAAACATTAAACCTAAAGCAAGGTTTGAAAAAGAATAACACAAAAAGGGTATCAAAAAAACACAAAGGTTTTTTCTGTATTCAACAAAATCCCCCAAACATGAGTATTACATGCCTTTAAATAGGTCTAAAAGGTAACCCTAACATAATATGGTTCAGCCACCAACCACAAATTACTAATAAATGCTATTAAATACAAATTGAAGCAAATAAGGCATTAATAAATTTCCTTAATTGGTAATTCAACTACCAAAGGCAAGTCTTCTAATTACTTTCCAATATCAGCCACTCCATTATCTTCTTGATTTGATATGCTAATGCTATAAAGATTTTTGGGCTCAAAAGTCTTTGTTTCAACCAATACACTAGCTAGCTTTTGAAGATGCAATGTATAGGCCTCTTGAATCTTCTTAGCCTTGCTTCTTGTAATCGGTCCTTCGGGTACATGCAAAGGGTCAGTAGTTGAATTCATATCATCCTCCCTTTCTTTAAGAGGATTTGTCCTCAAAGGTCTTCATTCCCTACATCAAATGGAGTCAAATCAGCCACATTAAAATTGAACTTACATTGTACTCACCTCTGAGATCTAGCTTGTATGCATTGTCATTGATCCGCTCTAGTACTTGAAAAGGACCATCTCCTCTTGGTTGAAGTTTTGACTTTCTTTGACTTGGAAACTTTTCCTTTCGTAGATGAACCCAAACCCAGTCACCTTGTTTAAAAATCAATTTCTTTCTTCCTTGGTTCTTGCGCGTGACTAGTTTTTTATTTTTGTTTTCAATTCTTTCTTTTATGTCTTTGTGAATTTTTTTTTATGTATTCGGCTCTTGAAGAAGCTTCTTGATAATGCATCTGCGACCACATTATCCTTCCCCTTTTTGTAATGGATTACATAAGGAAATGTCTCAATGAATTCCACCCATTTAGCATGTCTCCCATTTAGCTTTGTTTGGCTTTTGAGGTGCTTCAAACTTTCATGGTCCGTATGAATAACAAACTCTTTTGGCCACAAATAATGTTGCCAAACTTGCAAACCCTCACAAGTGCATATAACTCTGTCATAAGTCGGATAGTTGACAAATTTCACATGCTTTTTAACAAGTTCATTCAATGGTGATGCTATGCTACTGAAATCCTTAATGAATCTCCTATAGAAACTAGCCAAACCATGAAAAGATCTTACCTCGGTTGCATGGGTGTTGGCCATTCTCTAATAGCTTTTACCTTTTCTTCATCAACTTGTACTCCCTTCTTTCCAACTAAGAACCCTAGGAAGTTGACTTGGTCTAGACAAAAACTGCACTTTTTGAAGTTGGCATAAAGCTTCTCTTCTCTAAGTTTAAACAAAATTTTCTTAACGTGCAAAATATGATCATTCAAGCTTTTGGAGTAAACAAGGATATCATCAAAGTATACAACAACAAATTTTCCAATATAGTCTCTCAAAACATGATTCATTAGCCTCATAAAAGTACTTGGTGCATTTGTAAGGCCAAATGGCATAACGAGCCACTCATAAAGCCCAAACTTTGTTTTGAAAGCCGTTTTCCACTCATCTCCCACATTCATTCGAATTTGATGATAACCACTTTTAAGATCTATTTTTGAAAACAGATTAGCACCTTATAATTCATCCAACATGTCATCCAATCTAGAAATAGGGTGTCGATACTTTACTGTTATCTTGTTGATGGCTCGAAAATCAACACACATCCTCCACGTGCCATCTTTCTTGGGTACCAAAATCACAGGAACCGAACAAGGACTCATGCTTTCTCTAACATACCCTTCATCCATGAGTTCTTCCACTTGTCTCTGAATCTCCTTAGTCTCGGTGGGATTGGTCCTATAGGCAGCCATATTTGGAAGAGTTGCCCCAGGTACGAAGTCAATTTGGTGTTCAATCCCTCTTAGAGGGGGTAATCCCGTACATGCATCTTCATGTGGAAATATGTCATTCAATTCCTGCAAAAGAGACTTAAAAGCACTTGGCAAAGCATCATCAGTTTTTGGTTCCATTTCTAAACATATTCCTTTGCACATAAGTACAAATTTTGGTTCTTGGGCTAACATATTCCTCATTTTTCCCATTCTTATAACCAAACTCACATTTTCTCTCTTTTCTTCAAAATCATGTTTTTTTTCTCTTTTTTACCTTAGTTTCTTCTCTCCACGGTTGTTCTTCATATTCTTTTTTTTCTTCTCTAATTTCAATTGGTCACAATGTACTTCATAGGGAGACAATGGAAGTAAAGTAAATTTCTTCCCATACAAAGTAAAAGTATACTTGTTCATCAAACCATCAAATGTTACCTTTCTATCATATTGCCAAGGTCGGCCGAATAAGATGTCCCCCGCATGCATTGGTACGACATCACAAAGAACTTCATCTTTATATCTTCAAAGAGTAAAAGAAATAAGAGCTTGGGAGTTCACCTTAATTTCTTCTTTGTTTGTTAACCAATGAAGTTTGTATGGTTTTGGATGGGGATGGACAGAAAGTTGAAGTCTTTTTACAAGGAAGCTGCTTACCACATTTGTGCAACTTCCACTATCAATCACCAAGCTGCATGGGTTTTCTTTGACCAAACATCTTGTGTGGAACAAGTTTTCCCTTTGATCTTCAAATTTCTCTTCCTTGATTTGAATATTGAGTACCCTTTTTGTGATAAAAGATATGGAATTACCTTTTTCAACATACTCATCATCATATGCTGCGATTTCTTCCACAAGCTGTGAATCATGATCCTCACATTCATCATCTGAATCAAGTATACCATTCCTTATCACCATAACTTTTTTATTAACACACTCTTTGCTCATGTGTCCAAACCCTTTGCACTTCCAACATTGAATAGAACTAGACTTCTCCTTTACCATCTTTGAAGCTTCATTCTTTTTACCAATGGAACTCTCAACCTCCACTCTTTTAGCAGTCACAAACTTTTCTTTTGGTGACATTGATTCATTTCTATTCACAAAACTATCCTTGTTCCAAGCTTTAGAATTTGAAAAGGTGTTAGTTCGTGATGTGTACCTTTTTTAATACTCTTTTTCTTCCTTCAATTGGTCTTCAATTTTGAGAGCATAATGATACATGTCTTCCAGATATGGTGGTGGATTTCTGTCAACAAGATGAGCAATTTCTCGATTCAAACCTCCAAGGAATCTAGACATGGTATCTTCTTCTTCTTCTCTAACATTTGCTCTTTCCATCATAGTTTCCATCTCTTGATAATATTGCACCACACTTTTTGTTCCTTGCCTTAAACCTTGCAATTTAGTTTTCAAATTTCTTTCATAATGTTTTGGAACATACCTTTTTCTCATGGCTTCTTTAAGTTCTTCCCATGTCTCTATTGGATCCTCCTCTTTTCTTCTTCTCTCGGATTTGAGATGTTGGTACCAATCACCAGCATGATTGGTAAATTCGGCAATATCAAGTCTCATCTTCTTATTTTCACTATAGGTGTTGCAATCAAACACATGCTCTATCTTTCTTTCCCACTGCAAGTATGCCTCAGAATCGGTCGTTCCACAAAAGGGCGGGATTTTGAGTTTTAACTCCTCCATCTCTATCTTCATGTACTCTTTCCATCCTTCTAGGTTGCATAATAGTTGCATGGTTATTTCTTCCTCTCCATTGACCATCAACTTGTCGTTCTTGTACTACTATACCTTCATCTTCTTGTAATGTTCGTTCTTGTCTTTGTTGTTGTGCCCTTCTTTCTTGTCTATCTTCCATCATCATTTCCATCATACCTTGAATTGCTTGAAGAATGGTTGTATTAAGAT
>NW_019268702.1:39676-49526 GCF_002738365.1 Cucurbita moschata
ACGGAAGTCAGACTTGGCTTTAGTAGGGAGGGATGAAATCGATTCCTTTGCTCTAGCGTTGGAGGGACTCCGTCTTGCGTTCCCCTTTTTATCCCGTGGACATTCATAGTGGGGCTTTTCGTTCATTCCTCCTTAACCGGGAGGGCACTCTTTCCCCTTGAGAGCTTTCCGTTTAAGTAAGAAGGTGATCCATAATCAATGGAATTCGATGCTGCTTCGAAGATGCTCTTTCCCTAACGAGTCCCCTATACATCCTGATCGCTCTAGGCTGTCTTGTAAGACTTCCCCTACATAGTCAGATCCACTAAGCCTTACAACGAGTTGGGGATTCACCCTCTCTTCCGACCCCGTGCGGACCCTTAGAATGCAAATCCATACAAGGAATGACTTCTGACTAGTTCACATTTATTCATGCTCAGATTATACCTCAGGCTAGGCCTTTTAGAAGGTTTTTCCTTATTTAGGCACATCCTGTTGGGTTTTATGTCCTCTCATAGTTTGTAAATAAAGATATATTCTATTCTCAATAAAGTTATTATTGATGTTTATTCAGTAAAAATTGTTATTGAATAAAGTGAACTTTACGATCATTAATCTAAATCCAATAAACTAAGAACACTCTGGCTATAGTATGATTACTTGAACTATATGTAGAGACATAAGAGTGGATCAAGTTCAAGTATATAGTCAAAATGATCTATAGTATAAGGATAAGGTTGAGTACCTTATTCTGGGGACACTATGGATACGGCCCACTTTTGTATATGATATAAACAATGTGATCACTAAATTGTACATGTGGAGACATGTGAGTGGGGGCGTCCTATGCAATGAGTATTGCATAAGATCAGACCATGAAGAAAACCACTCTCACTTTATAATGTCGTTTACTGTTGAGACTGGTTTTCTTTTCATTCGATAACCTAGGTAACTCGGTTTTAATCCTGAGCTAACCATGAACTCCTGTTTATTCGGAATTATCCTTAGATTTGCATGGGTGAGAGTGGCTCTAGTTCGCCGACTCAACAGGCCTCCCATTTCAGGGGTAAGACTGGGTGAATGGCTGGGGACGTGGGGTGCAAGACGAAATTCACTCCTACCCACTTTTAGGGATAGAAGAAAGGTAGTTCCCTTAAGCACTGACTCCAGGTCTTGAACAAGGGGCCCCACCCTCTCATTGGCCTGAGAGGGATTCGGTTTACTGGTTGGACCACAAACCAATTGTTCATTAGAGGATCAGTGAGACATAAGGAACAAGAAGTAACTTCAGGGGTAAAATGGTAAATTGACCCAGCTCTAGTTACGAACAACCTGTGAAGGATCGACTTACTAATCATGGTTATATCAGATGGACAGAAATATATCTATAGTGAGGGGAGTGCAACTACTAGGCTATAGTGGAGTGTCCTGTTAGTTAACGAATGTTGGTTGACCAGGTTAGTGAGTTTAACCGGTTAATCTTGGATCGTTGGAGCCCATGATCTATAGGTCCATTAGGTCCCTCTGCTAGCTCATATCGGACTAAACCATAGAACAGTGTGACGAGTGAGTTCGAAGTATTCGAATTCAAATTAGGGAATATGCGTTACATATATACGATATATTTAACTGCAATTTTGTTTTATTTACGAATTAAACAAAAAGAGAGAATCTGAGATATTTAAATAAGATTTAAATATCTTAATCAATTATGTGTCGGAATTGATTGGGATTGGCAATTGAATTAATATTAAACATTAATTAAATAGTTTAATTAATCATTTAATGTTACTTTAATTTGAAATTCATTATTCAAATTAATTGTTGAATTAATATGAAGAAAGTCAAAATGTTGGCTTTCATCTAATGGAAAAATCCATGTTAGTGGAATTTTGAGGTGTCAAAATTTGGTTTAACCAAACTTGCATTTTTGCCAAATAAACCCCACAAGTTTGAGTGGAATTTTGAGTGTCAAAATTTGGTTAACTCAAACATGCATGCTTGCCACATAATCCCAAACATTTGAGTGGAATTTTAAGTGTCAAAATTTGGTGATCTCAAGTTCGCATGAACATGCAAACATGACTCTTTAAATAGAGTGATCATGATACATGGAATTTTGTCTTTATCTTGATGAAAAACCTTGAGAAAAACCTCTCACAAACACTCTCTTCACATATACGAAATCCCTCCCAAGTTTAGTCACTCACCGGATTCCACAATCCCATTCTAAGGCCGGAGGATAGTGGAGAAGACACTAGTGGTGGTTCGAAACCAGTTCGTGAGGCAAAAGGAGTTTGAATTACAAGAGGTTAGTATTTAAACTCATTAAGTTTTAATACTTATGAACATGCTAGTTATTTACAATAATTGATGTTCTAAAAGTGCCTAAGATCCAAATTGCTTCCGCATGTGTTATATTAACACCATCACATCCAACCAATCAATCCCCCTTCTCGAAAGCTAAGGTAAGGTAGTTGGAAAGGAAGTAGGCAAGGATCGTTCGCTAGAATGAGCTTGAATAGGGCTTCTTACCGCCCTTCACTATCAATCAGCGTCAGATAGATATGCTGCTGACGAGACATTAGGGTAGTTGACTTTGTTCATTCGAAGGGGGATGAAGGTCGCAAGGTGGGATTGACCAACAGAATAGCTTGTATGGGTTATTTTCCTTAACAACTGAATCAGTAGTATCAGCTACTCAATGAGAGGAGACATTCGGGCGTTCTAACTCCCGTTCTAACGCTTAATCCGTTACAGCAACTGAAAAGAAAGATAGAAGAATGAAATGTGCAGACAAGCTCGCTTTAGGTGGGAACTCAAGCCATTCTACTTCGGGACAATGGGAAACTAGTCTCATGGCTGCATGCTCTTCTTCCCAATCCCTATTTCCGAGTTATATAGCTTGAATGGGAGCTTTCAAATACCTCTCTTATAGAGCTCCTTGTTCTATTTGAGTAGCTTGGTTTGGTTAGCAGCTTGGCATGAGTAGCTTGGAGTTTAGTAATTGCTTGGGACTTGCTTGTAGTAAAGCCTGCAGTTATAAGGCTTTGGGGGTAAGCACGCAAGCAGCATTTGATGTGGGAGTCAAGGCAAAGAAAGAAAGGGTGGGTTTTGAAAGAATAAATGAATAAGGGTCAGATTGAAAGCTCACAAGAAGCATCTTCTGCGTGCTAGGCCTACCATAGAGGAAAAGCTGTCTTTGATTGGCCGTTGAAAATAGAGGGCGATCCAGTCCAAAACATAGTTATGCCTTGAGCTCCTTAGGAGTGTACTCCGCGGTCTAATTATGCTTACTGAGATAGTCTATCAACTTGGCTTAAGAACCTTCAGATCGTCAAAGGAACTTCTTAAGGTACCGTAAAAAAAGCCTATTAACGAGGACCACATTAGAGTCTATGTCAAACCAGTCTTCGCACTTGGATAGGTTGTCCAAGACCACTTGATTGGGGACAAACAGTAGTATCCTATCTTGTGATGCCTAGAGGACAAGAGCTCGTTCAGAAACTCATTCATCAATCGAAGAAGCAAAAGAGAAAGGGGAGTGGAATGAATCTGAGAAAAGGAACGAATCTGAGTTCGAAGATGCGACTAGGAACTCAAAGTCGAGGTTCGAAGAAGATGCTCACAGGATTGGCAATGAAGCTCAGTCTGAGCCTGATTCTTCTGAGTGAAGAACTCCCATAGTGATTTTCTTAACTATTGAAATCGCGTGAAGGAAGAGAAGCTAAGGCGAGGGGAAGGGCATAAAGTAGTAGCTAGAGTAGGAGCGAAAGCGGCTCGACTGTAAAGGAGAGGAGTGAGGTCTTGTCATAGTTTGAGATGAAAGTTTTTGTAAGATGTCTCAGTAGATTTAGTTGCAAGGGAATCTTCTTCAAGCGGAGGTGCTGAGATACTCAACTAAGCAGTCCTTTCCCTCGACGGAAACCTCTTTCATCACAGTCTTGTAGGAGAACTCGCCCAAAGGTTCATTCCTTCCCTACCCTATTGGATAGGTGTGTTGACAAAGAAAGTAAAACAAGAAGGGGCCCATTGCTAGAAGGACAAATTCCCACTCTTAGCATTACTGAATGCAAGGTTAGCGTCCTACCTTCTTCTTGATTTTCCCCCTAAGCGAAGTGGAAAACAGAAGAAAGACCTGATACCAGAGAATCAATCAAAACTGGGAAATCAAAAGAAGAAGCAGAAGTCAAGAAGCTAGGGATTTCAAACGAAACTGATGGACAACCAAGAGATGATTTTCCTCAACAGGAAGAGAATGAGGTAGCTCAGCATCTAGCTCAATAGCAGCAAGAGAGGAGTCTACTAAAGGAGTGAAGCTCAGTCATCCTAATAGTACGTATTCTACTCTTCGATCTATCTTCCGGTTAAGATAAGGAAAGCGGGGAATCTACTAAATGAATAAGTGTGCAGTATTTAATTATTCTCTGAACTTCTTCATCAAGTAAGTCAACTTTGATCTTCTTCCTAATGATAAGCGCCTACAATGCTGAAATTTCCAAAGCTAGAGGTTCTTCTAGAATCCTTGTAAAATGCTCACAGAGAAAGCTAACTTAACGGATTGATTCCAACCAAGAGCTGGTTAGAAGATGAATGACTCTTAGATCGAACTTGGAATCTATGATGGTCACTCTTAGATACCAAGACAATTCACTCTAGAATTAGCTTGATCAAAACTAATTCAATGAATCGGTTTAAACATCAAACCTAAAGCAAGGTTTGAAAAAGAATAACACCAAAAGGGTATCAAGAAAACACAAAGGTTTTTTTCTGTATTCCACCAAAATCCCCCAAACATGAGTATTACATGCCTTTAAATAGGTCTAAAAGGTAACCCTAACATAATATGGTTCAGCCACCAACCACAAATTACTAATAAATGCAATTAAATACAAATTGAAGCAAATAAGGCATTAATAAATTTTCTTAATTGGTAATTCAACTATGAAAGGCAAGTCTTCTAATTACTTTCCATAAATTTCCTTAATTGGTAATTCAACTACCAAAGGCAAGTCTTCTAATTACTTTCCAATATCAGCCACTCCATTAACTTCTTGATTTGATATGCTAATGCTATAAAGATTTTTGAGCTCAAAAGTTTTTGTTTCAACCAATACACTAGCTAGCTTTTGAAGATGCAATGTATAGGCTTGAATCTTCTTAGCCTTGCTTCTTGTAATCGGTCCTTCGGGTACATGCAAAGGGTCAGCAGTTGAATTCATATCACCTAGCAGCTAACATCTCTGGGGTACCCGATCCATCAGTAAACGAGAGGTCAAAAGTCGGGACAATTGAGATCTTACTTTGATTTTGATACGGAAAATCTCTAACCATAGAAATAAGAAAGACGACTTGATGCCCCGAGTCAAAAACTTATTGATTTCGTAGTTGAAACCATCTCAGTATAACCTGCTTCAGTTGCTTTTGCTTTGTGCTCCTCTTCTTCCCCTGACCCTGAAATGCGGGAAGGTAGTCTATGTTAACCTGGAAACTCTGCCTCTATGAGCCTTTTTTCTTTCCTTCTGGTCTAGTGGCATAAAGGCTGCTATGCCTTCTCATATATCAATCGAATGTTAGACCGCATCTCATCAAGAAATAGCGTCTCGTATATAGACTCACCCTTCAGACTATCAGTTCCTTGCTTTCCCCTGTCCTGGGGCTTTGTTTGACTGACTTGCTTTCGTGCTTGATGGAAGATAGGTGTCAGGCTCATAAGGTTTATCCTATAATTCTAATAAGGTGAAAACTCATCATCATGGCAGTTTTCTTTCTAGTTCTACTGTCGAAGAACTCACTTGTGGGACGGACAACCTACCTAATTAAGAAAGTTGACTTCCTCCAAACAGCATGCATCTCAGATAAGGAAGAGCAAACTACAGTGACTAACAGGTGAACTCAAGATCTCTATCTTACTCCGGAGGAGGAGTGAAGTGATTAGAAAGACCTAACCTTTGACTAAACATTGACATCGAGTCAATTACACATAGCAAGCATATAAGGCAACTTCAAAACAAGCTTACTTAATAAAGAAAAATAGATCATTGGATAAACCGGTCAAAAGCCGCCTGCCTTTCCTTCTCCATCCACCTTGGGAGTCAAACCGAGTTTGGATTGGGAGTCAAAACAGATCTAAAGACCTTGGTAAATGCACCGATCGTTTCGACCTTCCTTACATGTCCTTTTAGGGTGATCAGCCCACCTCCTTCTTTGGCCTTCTTCTCGCCTTGCGGTGACAGCACCATCACCACATGCTGACTGTGAGACTGCCTTAGTGCAAGAAATACCTGAAATGGGTGCACGAACTACCAGAAATGGACCTTCAATAGAGCGAGCTTTTCCTGGCCTTTTCTCGGGATCGATCTTTCATGATCGGAAACATTGAGATGCCAAAAAAGTCCCATGCCTTTCCGGACCAACCAACCCGGCCCTTGAAAGTCTCTATGCATTTTGGGAGTTGGAGCAGTCAAAGAATAAAAAAGAATAAGATGTCAGTATTTAATAGTCAATCTAATTGATTGAAGAAGAAAATGAAAGATTAATTATAATAGTTTACAGGAAGGAAAGAATAAACAGAAAGATTAACGATCCTTTTTTACAGTCTTTGAATAAAGGGAGAGGAAAGAAAGATGAACGAGAGTGAACTGGAAGGAAAGACTATCGACTATCGATTTATTCTCGTTCACTGTCAGTCAATCCTCAAGATTCTAGATCGTTCACTACTTCACCTTCAAGTGTTGAAAGGAAAGACGAAAGATTCATTCTATCTTGACCCTATTTTTTTTTTATTAAAAAGTGTATCGTTCCCCTATTTTTTTGATTAAAAAGTCTATCTATACCTTATTTTTTTTATTCAAATTGATGCCCTATTTTTAGGGCTATTTTGGGGCGAGGTAATGTTTAAGTCAATCCTCAACTCAAGATGAATTATACGGAACAGTGAAAGAATGAATTGATTGAAGAACTCTTACAGTGTTTGATTGAAGAAGAAGACGAAGAGAAGATGAATTCGACTTAACTCCTGAACCAGATTGAACTGTTAAAGTGGCTGGCTGAGCTCCGGAACCCCTTCTTTTATTCTATTTTCTTATTTATTTATTGAGGTAAAAGTAAGTAGCTCTTTCCTGAACCGCTATTCCCTGACGAGAACCTAGTTAGAAACTCAGAGTTTACTGGATTTCCCTGTAAAAGATAAATACTCCTTTCTTATTAATGAGATGGAACTACTTACTGAATGAACCGAACCTGATTGAACTTCTCTTTCTCCTACTTACACTTACTCATTCAGCTTTGACAGATTGAATAGGGTTGAACTATTCCATTGCCTGAACTACTGATCTTTCTGCTTATTCATCAAGTGTTGAAAGAAAAGGAAAGCCGAAACTCCTTATGAATGAGACGGATGTAACAGTAAGAAAAGAAAATGAAAGTGAAGCTCATGAACCTACTTACTCCTTCCTATTAATGAGAGTGAACTTCGTAACCTATTTCTATTCTTGATGAACTCTTAAACTGGGTAAAGCATTATTTGACGAACCTAAACCTTCTGGCTCTGATCTTTCTCCTGAAACTGAAAGGAAAGCCGAAACAAAACATGAATTAGACTGAACTCCTATACCTATTTATTCTGGAACTGCTCTTGATCCTTTGACTGATTGAACCTATTTCTTCTTTCACTGTAAACTCATGAACCTTCTTTCACTTCTGCTGAACCTTTACAGTCGAGTAAATGAATTGAATTAGCAGCTTTTCAAGACTCTCAACGGAAAGAGATTAATGAGACTGAATCGACCCCCTTTTCCTTCTTGATTCTGCTCCAGCCCTTCGGCTTCTCCCCTTTCTTATTCATTAGCCTGACCCCTTGATAAGATAAGGAATCAATACAAGGGGAATAAGATTCGGATTACCTTGTTGATCGAATATCTCAAGCAATGAACACTTTGTTTGAGATTCGAATCACTCCAGAAGCAAGATCGATCATGTCTAGCTTCAATGATTCTTGTTGATCAAATATCTCAAGACAAGAACACTTGATTGAGATTCGAATCACTCCACAAGCAAGATTGATCATGTCGAGCTTGAATGATTCTACATGCAACCTAAACTACATAGAGTTGCAAAGAAACTTAGCCATTGGCTAAAGAAAAGCACAAATGCTTCTTTTGATATATCTTCTAAGTCTCCCTTACAAATACAACAAACAAGGCTTTATATAGCCTCAAAATGAAAATTACAAAAGTTGTAACATTCACATTTTATGGCCATAATTAGCCATTATGTAAATGTAACCGAAATTAAATAAAAAGTCTTAAAATACAATAACTTTAAATTACTCTAAATTATAACCCACCCAAAATTTACAACAATCAAACTTTATTCTTCTTCAATGTAGCATGAATTGAAACATCTTTTGATAATTTTGACAACCTTTTCTTCACATCTTCATTGAAGTATATTGTATGATTGATGTCTCTTGGTTCATATCACCCCTTCTATCTATTTCTATTACCATAAATCAGTTATTGTTCGCGTTATCCTATTCTCAAAAAGACAGACAAGGGAAAGCTCTGTCAGTCAGTTTGCATCTTTCACTGGTTGGGTAACTAACTAGGTGTTTTCATCCCTGGCCTGGACCTGACTTAGGGTCTCTCTCTCATCTCTTCTTTCCCTGATTTCCGTTACTCTTCGGTCTCGCAGCTAATGCAGTTACTCGACGACTGTAAACAAGGGACTACTTCTCGTTCTCTGTTATTTCCTTTGATTCTGTTACTCAACTGAAGACGATGCATTCTCCTTTCAAAGACTCTTTTACTGGGGCATATTCATTCCGTAGCTCTTTTCTTTCTCTTCCCTTATTTTAGAAGGTAAATGGGTAGGTGTTCGATGGAACTGATCTTTCTCCTCACTTACTCCTTCCCCGGAACCTGATTTCACTGAACCTGATTGAACTTCAAAAGAAAGATTAGTTGATGAACCGGAACCTATTCTGTATGGTCTCATTGCTGAGCTGCTGAACCAGACGAGAATGCCAGAAGGGAAAGAGGAATGGAAGAAACAAACACAAATAATCCTAACCCGCGTAACCTTTACTGACGAGAAAGAAGGGAGAGTTTAGACGAAAGTGTAACGACCCGGAAAAAGAAAAAAAAAAAGAAAAAAATAATAATTATTATTATAAAAAAATAATAATAAAAATAAAAAATAAAAAATAAAAAAAATAAAGTGTGGACCCTCTCTCCACCTTCCCCAAATATCTCCCCAACACCTCCAACTGCAAAGGGATCTGCAAAAGAAAGAAACAAAAGAGAAAAAAAAATGGCTACTGGGAAGGAATGGCTTCACTCCAAGAAGATCTTATAGGAAGGGAAGAGAGAAACTTTATGGGTAAGTTAGATCTCTTCTTTTATTTTTCCAGGAGATAGAAAAATTGTTTTAGACCTCTCTTTTTTCAATTATTTAGATTTTTGGATCTCTTCTCGGAAATCAAAATTGATTGAAAGTGGTTTTGTCAATTGCATGAATCATCATTTTTAGGAAAGAGAAGAAAATCATAATTGATTGATGCATAATCGGTTTTATGAAGGAAATTAAAATGGATTGTAAATGAATTTGATAGTCATTTGGGAAAGAGAAAGAAAAAAAAATAGATTGAAAATGGCTTTCTGTTAATTGGATAGTCATCTTAGGAAAGGGAGGAGAACAGAATGGATTGAAATTGTTTTATAATGCATAATCATTTGTTGGAAGAAAAAAAAATACAGAGAGAAGAGAACAAAGAGGTACAAGAAAGAAAATGGAAAATGTGAAAAATTATTATTGTTTGTATCCAGATAATATAATATTATAACAAACCATAATTGGATTGATGATTCAA
>NW_019268702.1:49593-50315 GCF_002738365.1 Cucurbita moschata
TTTACTGAGACCGTTTTAGAGCCGTATTTCACATTGTTAGTTGGATTATTAATTAAAATGTGAAATACTAACAAAAGGTGACGAACGGTGGGATATGAAGCGAACTCCAGCAACCTTTAGAGCAACTTTCGAGGAACAGGAGCTTACGTTAATTAAATTAGGGAGTACTTCGGCTAAGGCCAACCAGGTAAGTGGCCTTACTATAGGATAGGCTAAAAATTGTATGAGTTACGATGTTGTATGAACTATGTCGTATGATGCGGTATATGAGTTATGATGCTGTATGACTTATGATGATGTGTGGGTTATGATACCTGATGATGTGCTCAGTATTTATATATTTTGATGAATGTCGTACTTGATATGTTTGATGCACTTTGTGGCAATATGATGAGTATGATGATTGCGTGACGTTTACCTTAATATGATGATGTTTTCCATATTGAGCATGCTATATGATGATCAGTGCCATATTGCATCATGTCGTTAGATCGACATAGGACACAACCCTAAGAGCGTGAAAATGATATTAATATAAATATCCACGAGTACGTACGTGTTACCTAGAGTAACAAAGAGATGAGACTAGAGGGTTGTGTCAGAAGAGACATTATGATGGATTTAGAGGGACCTCATGCATATTGTATGTTCATAAGTATAGGGCTACTTCCCCTAGAGATGATGAGTGCGGACGCGCACCGTATGATGAGCGCGTATGCGCA
>NW_019268702.1:50341-53474 GCF_002738365.1 Cucurbita moschata
TGCGCACAGGTGCGAAAGCACACAGATGAGGGTGTTCATGAGGCGCATGACACTATGGGGTTCCGCTGACCTCCGGATGTCGCTACAGATTAGCTTGACCAGAGGGTCCAGGGGGTGTGCGAGCGCCTTGGAGATTCACACTCGCACGTGTGAGTCGTGTGTAGGGAAGTACTACACATCCAATTTATCCAAGACTGGAGGCCACCCCTAAGATGATTAGAGATAGGTCCCTAAATCATGATTGCATGTGTTTGCATTTGCATGGCCCCCTATAGTGGGGCCACTTACTGAGTATTCTTTGAAATACTCAAGCCGTGTGCCACATCATTTTTCAAGTAAAGGCGAGGCGCACTTGTACGGAAGATGGCGGCATCGCGAGCAGAGACTGTGGCACGTGCATAGGGTAGACTCGTATTTAAATTTCTAGTCTTAAGTTAGAATAAGTTGTTTTGCATTTCATTGTTTTAAATTATTTTGTATTTGTTTTTGTTTCTCTAAATTTCAGTATTTCATATTTAAACACGTAAAACCATGGCAGTGTTTTTCAGAGGAGAAGTTCTTTTAAACGTTTTCTTGAAAATTTTCATTATCAATTATGTTCATGTAAGAGTTATATTTCCGCATTATAGATGAGCATGAGACGTTAGTAGCGACTCTGAGTATGTAGAAATTTAGGGTCGTTACAGAAAGATTCTGATAAGATAACGAATCAATACAAGGGGAATAAGATTCGGATTACCTTGTTGATCGAATATCTCAAGCCAATAACACTTTGTTTGAGATTCGAATCACTCCACAAGTAAGATCGATCATGTCTAGCTTGAATGATTCTTGTTGATCAAATATCTCAACACAAGAACACTTGATTGAGATTCGAATCACTCCACAAGCAAGATTATTCATGTCGAGCTTGAATGATTCTACATGCAACCTAAACTACATAGAATTGCAAAGAAACTTATCCATTGGCTAAATAAGAGCACAAATGCTTCTTTTACTATATTTTCCAAGTCTTCCTTACAAATACAACATACATGGCTTTATATAGCCTCAAAATGAAACTATTAAAGGCATTCCAAGAGTTGTAACATTCATACTTAATGACCATAATTAGCCATTATGTAAATGTAACCTAAAGTAAATAAAATGTCTTAAAATACAATAAATCTAAATTACTCTAAATTGTAACCCACCCAAAATTTACAACAATCAAACTTTATTCTTCTTCAATGTAGCATGAATTGAAACATCTTTTGATAATTTTGACAATCTTTTCTTCACATCTTCATTGAAGTATATTGTATGATTGATGTCTCTTGGTTCACATCATTCTCCACTTCTTCAAGAGGATTCGTCCTCGAATCTATTTGTGAAACTTTGCTGCAAAAAATAAGTTATGGAAATACGAAGGACCTCACAACACTCTCTCACGAGTATACACTCAAGTAAATTTTAGGACACTCTTTTTACACTCAGTTACACAAATGAAGCTCTCATTCTCACCTCTCAAAATTTTAAATAGAGTAAAGATTGTAACGACCCGAAATTTTCCACTTAATTTAAGGTCGCTACTGTATACATACCATAAACATTGAATGCGGAAGACTTCATTTAAATTCCATAATACATAACCTTTAACTTAAAAACACAGCCATGGACTTACGAGTTTCGAAAACATCTTTAAAACGACACAACAAAAGACCCGAAATAAAATAAATAAGCGTTTAAGTTTAAAATATCCTATTCTATCCTAAGTCTAGGAAAACAAATACAACTAGCCTATGCATGTGCCATGATCTCGAGTTGCGATGCCATCGTCAGCCGTACAGGAATGCCTTGCCTTAACTTGAAAAATGTAGTAGCACATGGCCTGAATATTTAAAGAAATACTCAGTAAGTGACCCCACTATTGGGGTTAAATGCAACAATCACATGCAATGAAATGATGGGACCTATCTTTCATTTCGTTTCGTTTCATTTCATTTCGTTTCGTTTCGTTTTCCCTACGGTGTAATCTTAACAGGTAATCGTAGACGTGTACCATATACTCTACATGCAGCCCATACATGCGAGTATGGGCTCACCAGCTAGTTCGCACACCGCTGGGCCACTGTCCCTAGCCGGTGGGCATGCTCTGGGGGCCCACCGGGACCCATTAGAATTAAAACCATCACGGCAACGCTATGCAAAGCATAACGATCGTTGTCCTGCCCTTTGGATGTACGCGTCCGTACCCTCGTGATGGGATAGGGGTATCCCCCCAAATGCATGATCACACAATATGCATAAGGTCCCACTAGTCCTACAGTCATCATTTAATGAACATAACCCCGTGTCACGTTTTCATGCTTACATGTCATTCTCATTCTCATTTCATTACATATCATACATATTCCTAGCGGGGTTATGTATCATGCAATTTACCGTATTTCATGTCATACAATTCATTCAGTTACATTTCAATACCCATACAACAAGCCGTACAAGGGCCACACATCGTCACATGCATTCATATCACATCAACTAAGCAGCATAACTAACATACATTCACTTTCACATGATTTCGTACTTAAGCACAATAATCTAGCATACAATGGATCATATCATAACCAAGTCATAACGTAAACACTTCATAGTCATATCGTTCTCTAACTTACCATAGCCTTAACGTTCTTATACCTATCACAGACATATCATTACGTGACGTACCTTAGTCATATCATCACCAGAACGTATCCTAAGGTCATCGTTCTATCAATCTATCACAAACCTATCCCTTTCTACCCATAACCTAACCGTATTCTTTCATCAATCTCTCCTATCCATAGCACTCCGGAATGTAACCTAACCTTAACGTTTCGTAAACGTATCTTACTCCTATCGTTACATTTTGTTTTGTGCATCCTTCTCGTATCCTATCTCAAACATCTCCTAGAGCACATCGTACCATAATTATTATCATACAATCAACATATTATATAACAAAATTCAAGCTCGAGAGAGTGTATACACTCAAGGAATTTTAGGCCACTCTGTTTGCACTCATTTACACAAATGAAGCTCTCATTCTCACCTCTCAAAATTTTAAATAGAGCAAAGATTGAATTTTGAACTTTGGGTCGATTAAAAACTA
>NW_019268703.1:0-7799 GCF_002738365.1 Cucurbita moschata
TTCTTTCTAAATCATCACTCTAAATATACTCATTAGAAAGAGTATTACATTGATCTAGCAAATTCTTTCAAAGTACCCGTGTTCCTTTCAACACGAGTCCTTGGACAAGAGAAGTCATGATAAAAAGTATTATCTTTGCAAAATATTTCAAATGCTAAAGTATCCAATTCTCCCCAATGGTCCCTCCTAATTTTAGTAATTAAAAAAAAAATTCAAAACATCATTCTTATGTTTTATGGTTAAAACCCAAATAAATCTCCAAAAATATCAACCATCACAGGCATAGTAATTCCCTCCTTATGTAGCTATTTTAGGAGAGCCCAATAAGTCCATACGTAATAGTTGAAGAGGTCTAGTACAAATCACATTTTTAGATTTGGAAGAAAACTTGCTTTTTCAACAATTTTATCTTTTTCAAATTTAAATTGAGAAAGGCTTCTCATTAATGAATTTTTTGAGATATTTGAAATCAAGTACATACTAGTGTGTCCTAATCTTCTATGCCATAGCCAAGAGTTATTGTGTAAAGCCGAAAGACATTTA
Organism: Cucurbita moschata; assembly: GCF_002738365.1. NCBI lineage: Eukaryota > Viridiplantae > Streptophyta > Magnoliopsida > Cucurbitales > Cucurbitaceae > Cucurbita > Cucurbita moschata. Next base: position 544 of record NW_019268703.1, read on the forward strand.
TCTTGTAGGACAATAATTTAAATCATTAGTTTACACACTGCCATCTCTTCTTCCAACGAACAAAACTTTTTTATCAGTAACATTTTTAATTATGCAATTATTTTTATCAAATATAACTCTAAAACCTTTATCACACAATTGACTAATGCTCAGCAAGTCATGCTTTAAACCATCCGTTTCAAATAAATTTTCAATAAAAGTACAAGTGTCATTAGCTACAATACCCTCACCAATTATTTTACCCTTTTTGTTACCACGAAAGGTTATTAAGCCACCATCCTTCTTGGAAAAATTCACAAACTTGAATTGATTTCTCGTCATGTGTCAACCACTATCCAAGTACCACTTATTTTTATTGGAGGCTTTCAAACAAACCTCATCATCTTGTTCATCCTCTTTGTCACTATGAACCATGAAGCAAAAATTTGTTACTTTTTCATCACATGCACTTTCATCACAATCATCCCAAGTAGTGTAGCCCTCATTGCTTTTTCCTTGGATTTCTTAGATGATTTGAGGAGAGACAATCCGTTCTTATATGACCCTGCTTTTTTCATTCATAGCATATTATCTCATCATGTTTTCATAGCATATGACCCTGCTTTTTTCACCCTGCTATTTTTTATACTTACGTGTGAAGTATGCAACATCATCTTCATTAGGGGCTTCCTCATCGTTGGAGTCAACTTCCAATGTGATGGACTTTAGGGCTATTCTTTTCTTCTTTTTGGATTCCTCTATCATGTGCTCATTCATGGTAATCTCATGTGTCATGAGAGAACCAACAAGTTCATCCAAAGGAAGCTTTGTGAGATCCTTTGCTTCCCAACTTTTAGGCAGAGACCTGAGAATTTTCCTTACATTTTCCGGAGTAGAATATATTTTTCCAAGATTTTTCAAAGCATTTAGAATATTAGGAAATCTAGTAAAGATATCACCTATAGATTCATTTGCATCCAATTTCAATAGTTCATAATTATAAACTAACATGTTAATCTTTCTTTCTTTAACTTGATTTGTTCCCTCAAGAGTTTTTCAAGTTTCATACGTCGAAGAACACATAGATACTCTACTAAATTCATCCTTACTTAGGACATAATAAAGACATTTGTAGCATTAGTATTAAAATAACACTTTTTCACTCATCAGATTCATCCTCCATTTAATTATTGGGATGTAAGGGTCTTTGCTAACACTTAACCATAATTGATAACTGATAATCAACCGATTGCAAACAAATTAGCTTTACAATAAGTATAATTTTTTCCATCAAAGTAAGGAGGCCTAGAGATTGATTGTTCTTCACAAAAACCATTATTAACACATAGGTTTACCATAAACTCTAACAATAAAGTTTACATAAAAAATCTATAAGAGCAACCTGCTCTAATACCAATTGTTGGATCGGTATGGCAACCCTAGAGGGGTGAATAGACTTTTAACAATAAAGTTAAGTGATTAATTTTTTTTAGTATGATTTATTTTTTTTTAAAAAAATAAGTAGAAGATGATAATTAATACAACAAAATAGTTCAAGAAATAACAATAAGCAATTATGAAAAACTTATCACATGCAATAAATCACAATAAGAATTTCGAGATTAAACATGAAAGAGTTGGAAAATATAACACTGTAGTTTTGTAGTGGTTCGGTCAAACTCGACCTACTCCACTCCCCAAGCGCCTCTTGAGAATTTTAAAAAACTTTTCTCGACTCTTTCCTCGGATCAAAACCCAACCGCTACACCCCGCTCTTTTTACGAGTTCAAGAGCAAACTCAATCCTTTCCACGGCTTAGGAACAAACAATTACAAGTATCTGAATTTTGTAGGAACACACCATAACCATCTAAAAGAGTAGATTTACAATTTGATCACTCACAACTATTTTCTCACAATAGAATCAAAAACTCTTTCAAGAATAAGATGAAGAAAAATAAACTTGGAAGCTTGGAGAGAGAGCAACAATGGAAACTTTAGAAAAATTGAGATAAAAAAAAATTATGAAATATGAAAGTTGTGTTAAAGTATAGGGGAGATGATGAGTTTAAATAGAGAATAGAAGCAAAAATAGGATTTAATATGGATTATTAGAAAGAGAAATGGGAGGTAGAACATTAAAACATTCTTGTATTTTATTGTGTTCAAACAAAAATGAAAGGTACACGATTAATAAAAATAATGCGAGAATAAATATGTTTCCAATTTTTATATATATATATATATATATTCAAATATTTAAATATTTAAATATGATATAAAATTAATAAAAATAATGTGAATAACGATTTTTTATTTTATTTTTATAATTCAAATTATATATGATCGTTGTTATAAAACCTGGCTTTTAAAAGTAATTAAAAGCTCCCTCTAAGTGTCCTACTTTGATTGGTTAATGATTCAATTTTGCCGCCACATCAGCACGTCAGACATTTTGTTTGGACCGTAACTTCTTCGTTTTGGCTCTTATTTGAGTAATAGAAAAACGCGTTGGAATCGTTATTTCCAACTTTTACACTTTAGACTGATAATTGTTAACAATTAGGTGTAGGTTTGTTATCATCAAAACATTAATTAATTAATTAATTAATTTGAGATTAAGGACCAAAAATCTCATATGACCTAAGTCAGTCCTATCAAACTCTTTCTTCATGAACATTTAAACTCCAATAATTATTCATCATCTCCAATAAATAAAGATCATCAACATAAATGCCTACAATAAGAATTTTGCCTCCCTTCCTCTTGATGAAGAGTGTCTGCTCATTGGAACTGCTTTTGAATCCTTTCTTAATGAAGTATGATTCTTTTCGACTAAACGTATGTTCTAGGTGCTTGTTTTAACCCATAGAGAGCCTTTTGGAGTTTGTACACCATCCCCTCACTTCCCATTTGGAATTAGCATTTTGGTTGTTCAACAAAAATATCTTCTTTTAACTCGTCAAAAAGTTGATTTGACATCTAACCGATAGAGTTTCCAATCTTTCTAGGCTGCAAAAGCAATTATCATTCTAACAGTATCTATTCTGGCCACAGGTGCATACACTTCCGTAAAATCAATTCATTACTCTTGTGTGTAGCCTTTAAACGTCAATTTTGCTTTGTATTTATCAACTTCTCCAGATTCATTTATCTTGCTCTTATAAATCCATTTATCTCTTATTTTCCTTGCTCCCCGCCGGTAGAACCTCCAAGTTTTGTGTCTCGTTTTTTTTTTTCATTGGATTTGATTTCTTCATTCATAACCAATCTCCATTTTGGACTTTTGACAACTTCCTCAAAATGCACCGGATCTGAAATCATTAAGAATTCCTTTTCTTCATCCTCTTCAGATAAGCCTTCACCGAAATTATAATATGCATACCATACAGGTGGATGTCGATTTCTCCCATCCCTTATTGACAAATTTTGTGCAATAGCTACTAGAAAAGTGTTATCAGCAACTAGTTCGACGGTTTCAGCAACTAGTTCAGTTGTTTCCTCCGTGATTTCTTCCTCTTCGTTTTCAGCAACTGGTTCAATTGTTTCAGCAATCGGTTTTGTCCTTTCCTCTGTGATTTCTCCTTCTTCAGCTGTGTTCTCATAAATTTCAATATTTTTCTCAGTCCAATTTTGATCGAAGAATGACTAAGCCTGAAACATAAACAATTTAAGTTTGATGATATTATTGAATATTGAACTTGGCTAAACAATTTGAGTTTGATGATATTATTGAATATTGAAATTGGCTAAACAATTTGAGTTTGATGATATTATTGAATGTTGAACTTGGCTTTTATAGCCTTACGAATAACTAAGAGAAATAAAGAGTAGATAAACTAAATAGCTAAAAATAATCTAACTATATGAAAAAAATAATCTAACTATATGAAAAAAATGATGTTTATTTAACCAAATCAAATTATTCTAACACCTAAATCTAACATCTAGCTCTGTGTAGATAAACACGCTTTACAAGGAAAACACACAGTTAAACACTTAGGGTTAAGACATAATGTATAATACATATATACAAGTAAAAAAACTCAACGGGGAGACAACATCCATTGATCACCCAGAACATAGATCAAAATAGTCCATCCTCTTTTCTAACACAAGAGAAAGCATATAAAACAACATTAAAAAAAACATATCATCGTAGAGACAGTTTTGTAATTTCTTACATCGTGCATAACATACTCATCTTTATTGCTCAATTGATATTCTAGTCATGCATATCCCATATCTAGCTTTACATAATACATAAAACAACATGTTTCCCAGAAATATCAACCAAGGGCATAATAGTAATTTTACCATCACATACATATAGTACATACTTATCCAAATACACCTTTCTCAAGTCCTTAACATGCATTTTCTAACCATCAAACGTAAGTAATGCTCGCATGCTAGCACGTCCTAGCAATCCCTATAAGTATTACTTCCCTAAAGTTCTTGTGGTTACCTACTTGGATGATATATGTTTGCCTGAGCTAGCTTTTTCGCATGTTAGAAGTTCCAAAATTTTTGAAATTTCTCCCGTAGGTCCTATTTCAAGCACTATCATGGTTAGTATTAATATTGAAATGAAGAATTGTTAAATATAGGTCAAACGGGGGAAGAAGAGACTCACACAAACTTAAACGCACCGGGAAAGACTTTTCATGCGCGATTTTACGCAAAACTATCACATGCAGAGGGTTGCTGCAAATAGGAATCAGCAGTCAAATAACTGGATTGGGTTCGAGTTGCACTTCCGATTTTGGTCGAAGGTTCACAAGTTGCGGGCATTCAAGTCTCGAGTTAAACACGAGTTGTCGAATCGGGTCAACCCGCACATGTGTCGCCACAAGTAGTCGAATGAATATCTCCACTCAATGTGTTGCCACGTGTCCCACTCTACTACAGACGCACTATCGCCGCCACCTACCAACGCGTGTCCGCTCCCTCTTCATCCATGTTCAATTTTTCAGAAAAACGATGTGGTTCCAAATTTCCTTTGTAATAACTTTTGAATTTTGTAACTTCTTACCGAGACCTCGAATCAATTTGATTCCATTACCAAATATGTAGATTTTTAACCCATCTACATATATGTATTTTTCTCTGAATTTTCCGTCTCCCGTAGCAAGAAATAATCAAGTATAAATTTTGTCAAGAATTCAAAACTTAAAAAACTTACCATTACTTGACGTTCATCAGAACACCGTCTTCCGGTCTGAATCAACAACGACTTCCTTCATAAAACTTGTGTGACATCTCATCAATATCAACATACTAAAAGTAATCTAAGAAAAGCTCTCCAATCTTAAGAAAAGTTAAAATCAAGAACTTGAAACACTTTCCTTCTATTATTTCTTGGATTTAAACAAATCAAAAGTCAAGAATGGTTTTTCAAACTTACTTGAGCAATTCTTGGGAAGGAAATCCAACAAATTCCTATTCCAAACAACCATTTGGAGCAGATTACAACATTCTCTCTACTCTTTCTCAAGAACGCAAAATCCTCATCTTCTTCTCTCCCTTTTCCTTTTCTTTTCTTTTTTTTCTTTTTTTTTTCCTCTTTTTCTTCATTCTTAGCCGTCCTATTAGGGCTAATCAAGACCTCTAATTATGAATGGGAGGTCAAAATGACAAATTTACCTATCACAGTTTATAGCACCAAAGGTCTTGCTTGGGAGATCCCAAGCCATTTCCACACATGATAGTAGCACTTGGATAGCCTCGTCGTGCTACACTGTTCGACCTAGACTTAACTTTATAGTAGCTATACCACTACCACTACGAAGGCTGCGAACTAAAGATGTACTAGAGGGGATATGAGGCTAAGACTAGTGATACCTTCACGCTGCTACTAGTTATGTTAAGTTTTCTAAGTCATCTTTCTCCTCGAAATCTACTAGGTTTTTAAGGGCATCTAAGTAGTTTAAAACTCACCTAACCTTTTTAAGACTTTTCGGGGTTAGCTTTATGGAGCTAATCCATTTTTTTGAGTGCACACAAATCTAGACCTTTGATTGTTGCTCATGATATTGAGGTGCACAGCCTACAGAAAAAATACTAACCGAGATTTACTTGTAAATATTTCTGGTTGTAATGCCCTAATCTTAATTTGGTTCACTCATGCATGCTTGTTAGGGAGATGTTCATATTGATTACCTACAGCATAGAACACATATTCTAAAAATCCCCTTGGTCATCTCTGTGCATTGTTGAGGTCCACTAGGTTGTTAAGAGGACTAGGTAGCTTCATGCTAACTTTCACTTTCAGAGTACCTGACTCCTCAAGTTTTCTTAGTTATTGTTGACCTCCGCTTACAATCATAAGGTACTCAGTCTACTAGAGGCATCCTGACCTAGGTTATCGTCTAGCCAACCTAACTCTAGCGCCCTAATCTCATCTCTGAGCAGAAAAGCATGCTCTATAAAGAGAACACACAATCAACCTCATGGAGCTAAACATACTATATCATGCACTCATACAAGCTCAACGGAGAGGTAAAATCCATCAATGGCTCGAAGCGCAGATTAAAATAACCCATTCTCCATTCTAGCATAACGAAAAATATTAAAATCGACATGCATCATAAATTCTTATCCTGGTGATATTTTGGCAATTTTATATAACATACTTGCATTTTCATCTAGAAACGTCATTCCAAGGTTTTAAACATGCATATTCTACTACCTAAGGTAAGATATGCTTGCATGCTTGGGATCCAGACAAGTATTACTTGAGAAAATTGTGATGGCTATGCATGTCTTCTCAAACTATTTATTTTTATTATTATTATTTTTGTATCTTAAGAGCTCTGAAATTTCTGAGATTTTTCTACTAGATAATAATTCAATTTATAATAGGGTTAGTATTAAAATTAGAGTAAAAAATAATCGAATGGAGGTCAAACACAACAATAAAAAAAAAAAAAAAAAACTCATGCATTGCTCACGTGCACAGAAGGTTGTGCATGCACGAGTACATATCCGCCTCATGGAGCGCATGTCTAGTGTCCGATTTACACCCAAATTTGGTGACCTTTCATGTTTCATATGGAAGGATTTCATTCTAAACCCATATGCCCAAACTTCTTTTGGAACCCTCCCGGGGCCCTACCCGACCCTTTATCAAACCTATCTTTGTTTCTCATGTCGACATCATTGCCTCTGTTTTTCATATGCCTCAATTTGGCTTTAATGAAGATCTCTTTGGTGTGTTAGATGATGCACCATCCTCCTCAGTCACATCATGGCACTCATCTGTCTTGGCACTCTTGC
>NW_019268703.1:10787-20787 GCF_002738365.1 Cucurbita moschata
ACAATTAATTTGAATAATGAATTTCAAATTAAAGTAACATTAAATGATTAATTAAACTATTTAATTAATATTTAATATTAATTCAAATGTCAATTCCAATTAATTCCGACACATAATTGATTAAGATATTTAAATCTTATTTAAATATCTCAGATTCTGTCTTTTTGTTTAATTCGTAAATAAAACAAAATTCCGGTTAAATATATCGTATATATGTAACGCATATTCCCTAATTTGAATTCGAACACTTCGAACTCACTCGTCACACTGTTCTATGGTTTAGTCCGATATGAGCTAGCAGAGGGACCTAATGGACCTATAGATCATGGACTCCAACGATCCAAGATTAACCGGGTTTAAACTCATTAACCTGGTTAACCAACATTCGTTAACTACTAGGACACTCCACTATAGCCTAGTAGTTGCACTCCCCTCACTATAGATATATTTCTGTCCATCTGATATAACCATGATTAGTAAGTCGATCCTTCACTGGTTGTTCGTAACTAGAGCTGGATCAATTTACCGTTTTACCCCTGAAGTTACTTCTTGATCCTTATGTCTCACTGATCCTCTAATGAACAATTGGTTTGTGGTCCAACCAGTAAACCGAATCCCTCTCAGGCCAATGAGAGGGTGGGGCCCCTTGTTCAAGACCTAGAGTCAGTGCTTAAGGGAACTACCTTTCTTCTATCCCTAAAAGTGGGTAGGAGTGAATTCCGTCTTGCACCCCACGTCCCCAGCCATTCACCCAGTCTTACCCCTGAAATGGGAGGCCTGTTGAGTCGGCGAACTAGAGCCACTCTCACCCATGCAAATCTAAGGATAATTTCGAATAAACAGGAGTTCATGGTTAGCTCAGGATTAAAATCGAGTTACCTAGGTTATCGATTGAAAAGAAAATCAGTCTCAACAGTAAACGACATTATAAAGTGAGAGTGGTTTTCTTCATGGTCCGATCTTATGCAATACTCATTGCATAGGACGCCCCCACTCACATGTCTCCACATGTACAATTTAGTGATCACATTGTTTATATCATATACAAAAGTGGGCCGCATCCATAGTGTCCTCAGAATAAGGTACTCAGCCTTATCCTTATACTATAGATCATTTTGACTATATACTTGAACTTGATCCCCTCTTATGTCTCTACATATAGTTCAAGTAATCATACTATAGCCAGAGTGTTCTTAGTTTATTGGATTTAGATTAATGATCGTAAAGTTCACTTTATTCAATAACAATTTACTGAATAAACATCAATAATAACTTTATTGAAAATAGAATATATCTTTGTTTACAAACTATGAGTTTTAGGACATAAAACCCAACAATGTGAAACTTTTTTTTTTCTTTTTTCTTCTCAGGAAAATGAATGAATAATGAAAGTAATAATTTTACACTATTTAGTAAAATTCTCTTCTCATCAAAAATATTTCCTTAGAGAAAGAGAAGTAGCAAAGTCGCTTTATCGTGGAAGAAGGAAAAGTCAAGCAGTTTCATCCCAAACATTCTCTAACTCTCATTGGGCTCATGAAATTTTTCACACTGAAAGGTGGCTATAGTCATTACTTCAATAAAGTCATTTCGACACAAGCTCACGTTGGTACTCTCTTCTTCAGCGAATGGTGCTCTCCACCACTCTTGTGAAGTTACCTACCTTAAGTTTTATGTAGTCTCGTGGAGCGTCAGTCTGGTGTCCGATTAACACCAAATTTGGCAAGGTTTCATATTTCGTATGAACAGACTTCACTCTAAAGTTGCATGCACAAACTTCTTTAGGAAACCCGACTTTCAAGGTTGACTTTCAAGGTTAAGGTTGGGGGTGCTACTAGGCCTTTATATAGCCTATCTTTGTCCCTCATATTGACATCGTTACCTCTGTCTTGCTTATGCCCAAGCTTGGTTTCAAAGCACAACGGTTCAATGTTTGTCTCCTCTTATTGTGTGGCACGTGTCCTCTGTCAGGCTTGATACACTACGCCTCCCTTGCACCTGATAAATGTCAATCTACGATTCTTTTTCTACGAGTGAGTTATGGATATGCCTAAAGGTAGATGCACCAATTGTCTAGTGGTAGAATAGTACCCTACCAAGGTACAGACCTAAGTTTGTTTCTCGGCTGGTGCATCTTGAAGATTAGCTATGATGATATTAGTGCATAATGTTCAAACTTCGATTTGTTACAATATATCATTTAAATTTATAGATTTCACAAGTAGCACTATGGAGCATTTTTTTTTTAAATCGAGTGGTGAAACTAAAAGTCAAGGGCTTCAGAAGAACTCCATGACCAAAATACGAGTACTTTATGGAGTACCCTGCCATGATACGGACCTGAGTTCGATTCTCGGCTGATGCATCTTGAAGATTAGCTATGATGATATTAATGCATAATGTTCAAACTTTTGTTCGTTACAATTTATCATTTCAATTTATAGATTTCACGAGTAACGCTATGGAGCTTTTATTTTTTAAATCGAGAGGTGAAACTAAAAGTTAAGGGCTTCAGAAGAACTACATGACCAAAATACGAGTTTATTATGGATATGCTTAAAGATAGATGCACCAGTGGTCTAGTGGTAGAATAGTAACGTACTACGATACAGACCCGAGTGTTCGATTCTTGGCTGGTGCATCTTGAAGATTAGCTATTTGATTATTAATGCATTATTTTCAAACTTCATTTAAATTTATAGATTTCACGAGTAGCACTAGCTTCGGAAGAACTGCATGACCAAAATACGAGTACCTTATGGATATGCCTATTCTTGGTTGGTGCATCTTAAAGATTAGCTATGATGATATTAGTCCATAATACTCAAAGTTGGGTTTTACCACCCTGCCACAGTACAGACTCGAGTTTGATTCTCGGTTGGTGCATCTTAAAGATTAGCTATGATGATATTAGTCCATGCTCAAACTTGGGTTTGTCACAATATTATTTAAATTTATAGATTTCACAAGTAGAACTATCCAGCTTTTTTTTCTTTTAAATCAAGAGGTGAGACTAAAAGTTAAGGGCTTCGGAAGAACTGCATGACTAAAATACGAGTACGTTATGGATATGTCTACTGGTAGATGCACCACTGGTCTAGTGATAGAATGGTACCCTGCCACGACACAGACTAGAGTTCGATTCATGGCTCTTGCATCTTGAATGAAGTTTAGATATGATGATAATTAGTGCATAATGTTCAAACTTCGGTTTGTTTCAATATATCATTAAATTTATAGATTTCACGAGTAGCACTATGGAGCTTTTTTTTTTTTAAATTGCAAGGTGAAGCTATAAGTTAAGGACTTCGGAAGAACTGCATGACCAAAACACGAGTACGTTATGGATATGCCCAAAGGTACATGCACTAGTGGTCTAGTGGTAGAAATAGTACCTTTCCACAATACAAACTAGAGTTTGATTCTTGGTTGGTGCATCAGATTAGCAATGATGATATTAGTGCATAATGTTTGAACTTGATTTTTTCATAATATCCACGAGTAGCACTATCGAGCTTTTTGTTTTTAAATCAAGAGGTGAAACTAAAAGTTAAGGCCTTCGGAAGAATTGCATGACCAAAATACGGGTACGTTATGGATATGCCCAAAGGTACATGCACTACTGGTCTAGTGGTAGAATAGTACCTTGCCACGATAAAGACCCGAGTTTGATTCTCTACTGGTGCATCTTGAACATTAGCTATGATGATATTCGTGCATAATGCTCAAACTTCGGTTTGTTACAATATCATTTAAATTTATAGATTTCACGAGTAGCACTATGGAGCCTTATTTTTTAAATCGAGTGGTGAAACTAAAAGTTAAGGTCTTCAGAAGAACAGCATTACCAAAATACGAGTCCATTATGGATATGCCTAAAGGTAGATGCACCAGTGGTCTAGTGGTGTTATAGTACCCTGCCACGGTATAGACTCGAGTTAGATTCTCGACTGGTACATCTTGAAGATTTGCTATGATGATATTAGTGCATAATTTACAAACTTAGGTTTGTCACAATATCATTTAAATTTATAGATTTCATGAGTTTAAGGGCTTCGTAACAACTGCATGACAAAAATACGAGTATGTTATGGATGTGCCTAAAGGTAGTCTAGTGGTAGAGTAATACCCTGCCACAGTATAGACCCGAGTTCGATATTCTTGACTCTTGCATCTTGAAGATTAGCTATTGATGATAATAGTGCATAATGTTCAAACTTGAGTCTTTTTACACAATATATCATTTAAATTTATAGATTTCTCGAGTAGCACTATCGAGCTTTTTATTTTTAAATTGAGAGGTGAAACAAAAAGTTAAGGGCTTCGGAAGAATTGCATGACCAAAATACGAGTATGTTATGGATGTGCTTAAAGGTAGAGGAACCAATAGTCTAGTGGTATAATAGTACCCTACCACTAGTGCATATTGTTTAAACTTCGGTTTTTAACAATATATCATTTACATTTATAGATTTCACGAGTAGAACCATGGAGCTATTTTTTTTTTTTTAAATCGAGAGGTGAAACTAAAAGTTAAGGGATTCAGAAGAACTTCATGACTAAAATACGAGTACGTTATGGATATGCCTAAAGGTGGATGCACCAGTGGTCTAGTGGTAGAATAGTACCTTGCCACGATGCAAACCCAAATTCAATTCTCGGCTCTTGCATCTTGAAGATTAGCTATGATGATATTAGTGCATAATGTTCAAACTTGGGTTTGTTACACTATACCATTTAACTTTATAGATTTCACGAGAGGTGAAACCAAAAGTTAAGGGCTTCAGAAGAACTGCATGACTAAAATATGTGTACTTTATGGAGTACCCTGCCACGATACGGACCCGAGTTCCATTCTCGGGTGGTGCATCTGAAATATTAGCTATGATGATATTAGTGCATAATGTTCAAACTTGGGTTTGTCACAATATCGTTTATATTTATAGATTTCACGAGTAGCACTATTGAGCTTATTTTTTTTTTAAATCGTGAGGTGAAACTAAAAGCTAAAGGCTTTAGAAGAATTGCATGACCAAAATATGAGTAAGTTATGGATATGCTTGAAGGTGCATGCACTAGTGGTCTCGTGGTAGAATAGTACCCTGCCACGGTATAGACTTGAGCTCGATTCTCGACTGGAGGTGCATCTTGAAGATTCACAATGATGATATTGTGCATAATGTTCAAACTCAAACTTAGGTTTGTCACAATATCGTTTATATTTATAGAATTTACGAATAGCACTATCGAACTTTTTCTTTTTTTAAATCGTGAGGTGAACATAAAAGTTAAGGGCTTCAGAAGAACTGCATGACCAAAATACGAGTAAGTTATGGATATGCCTAAAGTTACATACACTAGTGGTCTAGTGGTAGAATAGTACCCTGCCACGGTACAGACACGAGTTTGATTCTCGACTGGTGCATCTTGAAGATTGGCAATGATGATATTAGTGCATGATGTTCAAACTTGGGTTTGTCACAATAGCGTTTATATTTATAGAATTTACGAGTAGCACTATCGAACTTTTTCTTTTTTTATATCGTTAGGTGAAACTAAAAGCTAAGGGCTTCAGAAAAATTGCAGGACCAAAATACGGGTAAGTTATGGATATGCCTAAAGGGACATGCACTAGTGGTCTAGTGGTAGAATAGTACCTTGCCACGCTACAGACCCGAGTTCGATCTTTTGTTGATGCATCTTGAAGATTGGCAATGATGATATTAATACATGATGTTCAAACTTGGGTATCGAACTTTCTTTTTCTTTTTTTAAATCGTGAAGTGAACTAAGGGATTCAGAAGAACTGCATGACCAAATTACGAGTAAGTTATGGATATGCCTGAAGGTACATGCACCAGTAGTCTAGTGGTAGAATAGTACCCTACCACGGTACAGACTCGAGTTTGATTCTCGGCTGGTGCATCTTGAAGATTGGCAATGATGATATTAGTGCATGATGTTCAAACTTGGATTTGTCACAATATCCTTTATATTTATAGAATTTACGAGTAGCAGTATCGAACTTTTTCATTTTTTAAATCATGAGGTGAACATAAAAGTTAAGGGCTTCAGAAGAACTGCATGACCAAAATACGAGTAAGTTATGGATATGCCTGAAGGTACATGCACTAGTGGTCTAGTGGTAGAATAGTGTTCTGCCATGGTACAGACCTGACTTTGATTCTCGGCTGGTGCATCTTGAAGATTGGCAATGATGATATTAGTGCATGATGTTTCAAACTTGGGTTTGTCACAATATCATTTATATTTATAGAATTTACGAGTAGCACTATCGAGCTTGTGTTCTAGTGGTAGAATAGTACCCTGCCACGATGTAGACCCGAATTAAATTCTCGGCTCTTGCATCTTGAAGATTATCTATGATTATTATATTAGTGCATAATGTTCAAAATTGGGTTTGGTACAATATTTCTTTTAACTTTATAGATTTCACGGGTACAATATTTCTTTTAACTTTATAGATTTAACGAGTAGCACTATCGAGCTTTTTGATTTTATATCGAGATGTGAGACAAAAAGTTAAGGGCTTCAAAAGAACTGCATGACCAAAATATGTGTACTGTATGGAGTACCCTGCCACGATACTGACCCGAGTTTCATTCTCGACTGGTGCATCTTGAAGATTAGCTATAATGATATTAATGCATAATGTTCAAATTTGGGTTTGTCACAATATCGTTTATATTTATAGATTTCATGAGTAGCACTATCGAGCTTTTTTTTTTTTAAATCGTGAGGTGAAACTAAAAGTTAAGGGCCTCAGTAGAACTGCATGACCAAAATACGAGTACGTTATGGATATGCCTAAAGGTACTTGCACCAGTGGTCTAGTGGTAGAATAGTACCCTGCCACGGTACAGACCCGAGTTCGATTCTCGGCTGGTGCATCTTAAATATTGGCATAATGTTCAAACTTGTGTTTGTCACCATATTGTTTAAATTTATAAATTTCACGAGTAGGACTATCAAGCTTTTTGTTTTTAAATCGATAAGTGAAACTGAAAGTGAAGGGCTTGGGCTTCGGAAGAACTGCATGACCAAAATACGAGTACGTTATGGATCTTCTTTAAGGTAGATGCACTAGTGGTCTATTGGTAGAATAATATCCTGCCACGGTACAGACCCGAGTTCGATTCTCGGTTAGAGCATCTTGAAGATTAGCCAAGTGTTCGAATTACTTTTCAATATCTTTGAAAATAAGGTAATTCATAAATTTATGCTATATGTTTGAATCTCCTAAGCGACCAAAAGTTCATCTTTTTGTACTAGCAAAGCGACTCCTTTATAAGGAATACTTTTTTATAAGATATTGTCCACTTTGTCCCGTTACCTCACGATCTCATAGAGGTATTCACACCCTAGTTATAAGGAATGCTTCCTTCCCCTCTCAAACCAATGTTGGATCTCGAGAAATCAAACTGCGATGAAAAGATAAATTTAAAACGACGTACAACACTTGTGTTAGAAATTTCAAGATATTTACAAACGAAAAAAATTATACAACTAATTAATTTTTGATATGAATCCAACAACTGATCACTTCCGTGTACCCGAACGAGCAATTGCAAGAATCAATACAAAGAAGATTCAAGAATCAAATGAAGAAAATATTGGAGTGATTGATATTGGAAAGTAATTCGAAGACTTGGCTTTGGTAGTTGAACTACCAATTAAGGCAATTTATGAATTACCTTATTTTCTTCGATTTGTATTTAATAGCATTTATTAGCATTTATTAGTTGTTGGTGGCTGAAATTTATTTTGTTAGGGTTATCTTTTGGTCCTATTTAGAGGCATGTAATATTCTCGTTTGGATGTTTTTTTGGTTGAATACAGACAAAACCTTTGTGTTTTTCTTGATACCCTTTTGGTGGTTTTCTTTTTCAAACCTTGCTTTAGGTTTGATGTTTAAACCGATTCATTGAATTAGTTTTGATCAAGCTAATTCTGGAATTATCTTGGTATCTAAAAGTGACCATTATAGATTCCAAGTTCGATCTAAGAGTCATTCATCTTCTAACCAGCTCTTGGTTGGAATCAATCCGTTAAGTTAGCTTTCTCTTGAATGTTTTGGCAAGGATTCTAGAAGGATCTCTAGTTTTGCAAAATCCAGCATTGTTGGCGCTTATCATTTGGTATCAGATCATTTGGTCAATGTCCTTTGGCCGCACTAGAGGTGAAATATCTTTATTGTTATTTTTTTTTCTATCATTTTTTTTTCTCTCTCTCAGATTATCGAAAAAAAAATCAACGTCTACATTCTTGACCTAGTACCAAAATCCTACCTTTGAGTGTTAAACACGAGTGTCCCTCAGTGAAATTTTTGTGAGAAGTGTGGAGAGGCCCCTTGATAACAAAATGTCACATAATGGAGAAGGAGAACCCGTACCAGATCTTAATACAACCATTCTTCAAGCTATTCAAGATATGATGAAAATGATGATGGAAAGATAGGCAAGAAAGATTGGCACAACAACAAAGACAAGAACGAAGATTACGAGAAGATGAAAGTATAGTAGTACAAGAAAGACAAGTTGAAGGAAGATGGAGAGGAAGAAATAACCATGCAACTATTATGCAATCTAGAATGATGGAAAGAATACATGAAGATAGAGATGGAGGAGTTAAACTCAAAATCCCACTATTTTGTGGAACGGCAGATTCTAAGGCATACTTGCAATGGGAAAAAAGATAGAGCATTTGTTTGATTGGAACACCTATAGTGAAAATAAGAAGATGAGACTTGCTATTGCCGAATTTACCAATCATGTCGGTGATTGGTACCAACATCTCAAATCCGAGAGAAGAAGAAAAGAGGAGGATCCAATAGAGACTACGGAAGAACTTAAAGAAGCCATGAGAAAAAGGTATGTTCCAAAACATTATGAAAGAAATTTGAAAACTAAATTGCAAGGTTTGAGGCAAGGAACAAAAAGTGTGGCAGAATATCATCAAGAGATGGCCCGTTACCTCACGATCTCATAGAGGTATTCACACCCTAGTTATAAGGAATGCTTCCTTCCCCTCTCAAACCGATGTTGGATCTCGAGAAATCGAACTGCGATGAAAAGATAAATTTAAAACGACGTACAACACCTGTGTCAGAAATTTCAAGATATTTACAAACGAAAAAAATTATACAACTAATTGATGTCCCAGGTCGAATACAACTAACATACACTCCGGGTCGACACCCCTCTATGATAGTAGAGCTCCAAAGCATCTCTCCACCATGACCAACTAGAAAAGGAGAAAGGTGTAAGTATAAAAATATACTCGGTAACCAACCTACTTGTAGGCCCTCGTTGCTTCCTTCTTCTACTAGGTTTCCACGACTTTCCTTTGGTCTATAGAAAGTTCGGGCCTACCGTTTATTGTGCTCTAAGCTACCGTATAGGTCCGAAAGTTCTAATTAATTCCTCATTAATCATCTACCCTTGTTGTCCCGAGTGCCTCTTCGAGATTCGTTCCTAAAACAAAAAAGTCGCTTTGGCCATGTCCAAATAATATGAAAATAAGAAAACCTAAAATAATACAAATGTCCAAATAATCATATCAATGCATTCTAATATATCATCATAAAATTCGCATCAGAATATCCTACCAATTTAAACTCAATATTTCTAGGATACAATCATCCTAAATTAATAGTCAGAAGCAAATATTAAAATATTCTTTTAAGTGCATGTAAATGAGATTCCTTGGCGCTTGCACGATGTAGACCCGAATTAAATTATCGGCTTTTGCATCTTGAAGATTATCTATGATTATTATATTAGTGCATAATGTTCAAAATTGAGTTTGGTACAATATTTCTTTTAACTTTATAGATTTCACGAGTAGCTCTATCGAGCTTTTTGTTTTTATATCGAGATGTGAAACAAAAAGTTAAGGGCTTCAGAAGAACTGCATGACCAAAATGTGTACTGTATGGAGTACCCTGCCACGATACGAACCAGAGTTTCATTCTCGACTG
>NW_019268703.1:25787-30234 GCF_002738365.1 Cucurbita moschata
GTACTAATCATAACGGGAAAGTATCTCGATGCACCTCCCATTCATAATACATGATTTTCTAATGTCTCATAGTCATAGAGGGTACGTATTAACATAGTTTACATGACATGATACATGAAGGTTCATGCATCAAATAATATCGAAAACATAACATTGTTCTATGACATAACATAATCCTAGAATAGTGTATATGATATCATAGCATCACTTGTATGCAACATAACAACAAAATTCTCCATTTATTATTCTCTAAAAAAAATAGTCATTTTAAATAAATTTGTTAATATATACGTTTTCTTTTTAGATATAAACTATCCATTGGTTTTGATCAACTCATGTTATTAGAAATTGAAGTAGAACCACTTTGCCCTAAATTGAACTCATTTCATCTACTCTATTAAGAAAAATATAAACTTAATCTGTGCCTAAATTATAAACCCAAAATTTGATAACATAATTTTAAAATCTAAGAAAAACAACACAAAAATATAGTCCAAGTCATAAATAAATAGTTGAATCAACAATAATGTTGGGAAACGAGACAAAAATAAAGCAACCCTAATGACATAAATAAATTAGTTCAATTAGCGAGAAAAAAAAAAAACTAATCCAAAAGTAAAAGACATTTGTTATTACATAAATCAAACAAATGAAAGCAGCACATTCAACCCACCCAAGCTTGGAAGACATAAAACCCATTGTTGTTTGGAATGGAAAATATATAGATTTCTTCATCTTTAGAAACATATAAAACTTGGAAATGGAACTTAAAAAATCTCTCTTTAAGGCAGGCGGGAACGAGACGGGTCAAGGGAGTTAGGAGGGGATAAGAATGGAGAATATAATCTCTGTCTCTAGTCCTAATTATGTAATAGGGAAAATTTTCTCCTCACTCCTTCCCTCATTCCCTTTTTAAAGATTACTATGGAGAAATACATTTTGAACACTCAACTGATGTGTGAACCATTTTCGAGAAGTAGCAATAGTGAGTAAGCAACGAAGTGTAGTAAACTTTGTTGTATTAGAAAATGTCTCTTTGTAATCAATATCTTCAACCTGAGTATACCCCTTTACTGCCGGATAAACTTTATAACGTTCAACAGAACCATCAGAGTTCTATTTAATCTTGTACACCCAACGATAGCCAATAGCTTTATGGCCAGGTGGTAGAGGAACGAGAGACCAAGTATGATTACGTTCCAAAGTTGCAATTTCAGCATTCATAACCTGCTGCCATAATGGGTCGCCAACTACCTCATCATAAGTTTTAACTTATGTCGGGCTGTAATAAGAGATAGAAAAGAAGGTTGAGTAGGAAAAACACTAGAGAAAGAAAGGTAATGATGAAGGGGATGCCTGGTGCTCGTGTTGGGACTTGAGCTAGAGGTTAAATAATTGGCTGCATAAGACATCTCATGATTATTATGCCAAGCTGGAGGTTGTTTGGTACGAGTAGAACGTCGGAGTGAAACTGGTGTATCAGGAGGGATAGGATTATAATTAGTGGGTGAATCTGGAGAAGGAATAGAAGGTGGAGGAGATGACGAAATAGAAAGTGGGATACGATTAGAATAGATGTTTGAGTAGGATGAATCATGAAGTGGTAAAACGAGAGTCGAAGGAACTAATGTCAAAGCTTGTGAAGCTGATGAAAAAGGAAAAACATCTTCACATAATTTAACATCACAGTGGATAAATAATTTGTGAGCTTGCATGTCATACAACTTGGAGCCTTTGTAACCACAAGTATATCCTACGAAAACACAAGGAATTGCCCGAGGTTCAAATTTTTGCTTAGGATGTACTACAATTGCATAACATTTACATTAAAAAACTTTAAGAAGACGAAATGTAGGTGGTTGTTTGTAGAGTGCTTCAAGGGATGTCTTGTTAGATAAAAATGGTGATGGTGTTCTATTTATAAGATTAACAACAATTAAAATGAGCTCTCCCAAAAAATTAAGTGGAACGTGTGGCTGAAAGAGGAGAGAGAGACCTAGCTACATTTAGGATACGATGATAGCTACATTTAGGATATGACGATGCTTCNCACCCCTCTACTAGTGTCTCTTCAAGACTACTATTCATAAAACCATAAAGTCGTTTTGAATAAGTGGTCAAGGTGTGTGCTTGCAAATCACACCATGTTTCCCTCCAAGATTTGACGAAAAGAATTCAAAATCGAACCCAAAAAATTATACAACTAATTCATGGCCCAGGTCGAATACAACTAAAACACTCTGGGTCGACACCCCTCTATGATAGTAGAGCTCCAGAGCATCTCCCCACCTTGACCAATACACTAGAAAAGGAGAAACGTGTAAGTATAAAAATTTACTTAGGAACCAACCTACTTGTAGGCCCTCATCGCTTCCTTCTAATACTAGGTTTCCACGACTTTCCTTTGGTCTATAGGACGTTGGGCTTACCCTTTACTGCGCTCTAAGCTACCGTGTATGTCCCGAAGTTCTAATTGATTCCTCATTAATCATCTACCTTTGTTGTCCCTAGTGCCTCTTCGATATTCGTTCCTAAAACAAAAAAGGTTCTTTGGGCGAGTGGTTAAGGCGTGTGCCTGCTAAGTACATGGGGTTTCCCTGCGAGAGTTCGAACTTCTCAGGCGATGAAAAGATAAATATTTTACACTTTAATCAACACTCCGAGTCGAAACCCCTTTGTGGTAGTAGAGCTCCTGAGCTGCTAAGTACATGGGGTTTCCCTGCGAGAGTTCAAACTTCTCCGGCGATGAAAAGATAAATATTTTACACTTTAATCAACACTCCGAGTCGAAACCCCTTTGTGGTAGTAGAGCTCCCGAGTTTTCATCTCCCCACCTTGACAAGTACACTAGAAAAGGAGAAAGGTGTAAGTATACAAATATACTTAGTAACCAACCTACTTGTAGGCCCTTTGTATGTCCCGAAGTTCTAATTGATTCCTCATTAATCATCTTCCATTGTTTTCCCTAGTGCCTCTTCGAGATTTGTTCCTAAAACAAAAAGTCGCTTTGGTTGAGTGGTTAAGGCGTGTGCGTGCTAAGTACATGGGGTTTCCTTGCGTGAGTTTGAATCTCTCAGGCGACGAAAAGTTTATTTTTTTGTACTAGCCCAAGGCCACCGCTAAAACATGTTGTCCACTTTGGCTCCTTACTTCACGACCTCATAGAGGTATTCACACCCTTATATGTGGAATGTTTTGTTCCCTCTCAAATATGTTGAATCTGGGATGGAAGCGATGAAAAGATAAAATTTTTTACACTCTAAAAGACATACAACACCTGGGTCAGAAATTTCAAAGTTATTTACATACTGGAAAAAGGGCTTGGAATACAAAAGAATTCAAAATCAATCGAAAAAATTATACAACTAATTGATGTCTGAGGTCGAATACAACTAACATACACTTCGAGTCGACACCCCTTTGTGATAGTAGAGCTCCCGAGTATCTCCCCGCCTTGACAAGTAACTGAACTAGAAAAGGAGAAAGGTGTAAGTATAAAAATATACTTAGTAACCAACCTACTTGTAAGCCCGCATAGAATCATTCTACTACCAGGTTTCCACGACTTTCCTTTGGTGTACAGGAAGGTTGGGTTTACCCTTTACTGCGCTCTAAGCTACCGTGTAGGTCTCGAAGTTCTAACTAATTCCTCATTAATCATCTACCTTTGTTGTCCCTAGTATCTTTTCGAGATTCAATCCTAAAATAAAAAAGTTGCTTTGAACGAGTGGTTAAGGCATGTGCCTACTAAGTACATGGGGTTTCCTCGCGAGAGTTTGAATCTCCTAGGCGACGAAAAGTTCATTTTTTTATAATAGCAAAGCGACTCGTTTATAAGGAATACTTTTTTATAAGATATTGTCACTTTGTCCCGTTACCTCACGATCTCATAGAGGTATTCACACCCTAGTTATAAGGAATGCTTCCTTCCCCTCTCAAACCAATTGTTAGAGCACAGTAAAGGGTAAGCCCGAACATCTTATAGACCAAAGAAAAGTCGTGGAAACCCAGTAGAAGAATGAAGGGACGGCAGCCTACAAGTAGATTNGAATTACCTTATTTTCTTCGATTTGTATTTAATAGCATTTATTAGCATTTATTAGTTGTTGGTGGCTAAGATTTATTTTGTTAGGGTTATGTTTTGGGCATATTTAGAGGCATGTAATATTCATGTTTGGATGTTTTTTTTTGCTTGAATACAGACAAAACCTTTGTGTTTTTCTTGATTCCCTTTTGGTGTTATTCTTTTTCAAACCTTGTTTTAGGTTTGATGTTTAAACCGATTCATTGAATTAGTTTTGATCAAGCTAATTCTGGAGTGAATTATCTTGGTATCTAAAAGTGACCATCATAGATTCCAAGTTCGATCTAAGAGTCATTCATCTTCTAACCAGCTCTTGGTTGGAATCAATCCGTTAAGTTAGCTTTCTCTGTGAACGTTTTGGCA
>NW_019268703.1:31463-33393 GCF_002738365.1 Cucurbita moschata
CCTTTTTCCGTTTGTAAAGACCTTGAAATTTATGACGAAGGTGTTGTATGTCTTTTAAAGTGTGCAAAATTTATCTTGTTGTCGCAGTTCGTTATCTCGAAACCTCTAAAATTAAAATTGGGTCATGACACATCCAACATGGGTTCGAGATGGGAACGAAGCATTCATTATAATAAGGGCCTGAATACCTCGTGAGGTAACCTGCCAACGAGGACAATATCATTTAGCGGTGGCCTTTGGCTAGTACAAAAGGAAATATGATCTTTACTTAGCCTGAGAGATTCGAACTCTCGCAGGGAAACCCCATGTACTTAGCAGGCACACGCCTTAACAACTCAACCAAAGCGACTTTTTTGATTTAGGAACAAATCTCAAAGAGGCACTACGAACAACAAAGGTAGTTGTTTAATGAGGAATCAGTTAGAACTTCGAGACCTACACAATTGTTAGAGCACAGTAAAGGGTAAGCCCGAACATCTTATAGACCAAAGGAAAGTCGTGGAAACCCAGTAGAAGAATGAAGCGACGGCAGCCTACAAGTAGGTTGGTTACTAAGTAGATTTTTATACTCACACCTTTCTCCTTTCCTTGTTCAGTTACTGGTCAAGGTGGGGTGATGCTCTGGAGCTCTACTATCACAAAACGGTGTTGACACGGTGTGTATGTTAGATGTATTCGACCTGGGACATCAACTAGTCGTTTAATTTTGTAGGTTGATTTTGAATTCTTTTTGTATCCCATGCCCTTTTTCCGTTTGTAAAGACCTTGAAATTTATGACGAAGGTGTTGTATGTCTTTTAAAGTGTGCAAAATTTATCTTGTTGTCGCAGTTCGTTATCTCGAAACCTCTAAAATTTAAATTGGGTCATGACACATCCAACATGGGTTGGAGATGGGAACGAAGCATTCATTATAATAAGGGCCTGAATACCTCGTGAGGTAACCTGCCAACGAGGACAATATCATTTAGCGGTGGCCTTTGTCTAGTACAAAAGGAAATATGATCTTTACTTC
The DNA here is from genome assembly GCF_002738365.1 of Cucurbita moschata. Classification (NCBI taxonomy): domain Eukaryota; kingdom Viridiplantae; phylum Streptophyta; class Magnoliopsida; order Cucurbitales; family Cucurbitaceae; genus Cucurbita; species Cucurbita moschata. Next base: position 32,478 of record NW_019268703.1, read on the forward strand.
GCCTGAGAGATTCGAACTCTCGCAGGGAAACCCCATGTACTTAGCAGGCACACGCCTTAACCACTCAACCAAAGCGACTTTTTTGATTTAGGAACAAATCTCAAAGAGGCACTACGAACAACAAAGGTAGTTGTTTAATGAGGAATCAGTTAGAACTTCGAGACCTACACAATTGTTAGAGCACAGTAAAGGGTAAGCCCGAACATCTTATAGACCAAAGGAAAGTCGTGGAAACCCAGTAGAAGAATGAAGCGACGGCAGCCTACAAGTAGGTTGGTTACTAAGTAGATTTTTATACTCACACCTTTCTCCTTTCCTTGTTCAGTTACTGGTCAAGGTGGGGTGATGCTCTGGAGCTCTACTATCACAAAACGGTGTTGACATGGTGTGTATGTTAGATGTATTCGACCTGGGACATCAACTAGTCGTTTAATTTTGTAGGTTGATTTTGAATTCTTTTTGTATCCCATGCCCTTTTTCCGTTTGTAAAGACCTTGAAATTTATGACGAAGGTGTTGTATGTCTTTTAAAGTGTGCAAAATTTATCTTGTTGTCGCAGTTCGTTATCTCGAAACCTCTAAAATTTAAATTGGGTCATGACACATCCAACATGGGTTGGAGATGGGAACGAAGCATTCATTATAATAAGGGCCTGAATACCTCGTGAGGTAACCTGCCAACGAGGACAATATCATTTAGCGGTGGCCTTTGTCTAGTACAAAAGGAAATATGAATTTTACTTCCCCTGAGAGATTCGAACTCTCGCAGGGAAACCCCATGTACTTAGCAGGCACACGCCTTAACCACTCAACCAAAGCGACTTTTTTGATTTAGGAACAAATCTCAAAGAGGCACTACGAACAACAAAGGTAGTTGTTTAATGAGGAATCAGTTAGAACTTCGAGACCTACACAAT
>NW_019268703.1:38125-51918 GCF_002738365.1 Cucurbita moschata
CCCTCTTATTAAAGGCAAATATATTGCATTCATTTATTATTCTTTCCTTTTATTACTATTTCCATAATATTTGTAATTTACCATATTTCTGTATCCTGAAAAATGATTATAAATAAGAGAACTCTCAACTCCATTTAGGTGTGGTGATTCAGCAAACATTCACATGGTATCAGAGCCCTTTCGGTTTAACAACCCTGATCCTTTCTTCTCTATGGCTTCCGAATCTTCTTATCATCTTCTTCCTTTCAATACTCTAATCCATATGATCACCATCAAACTTTCTTCCTCCAATTATCTTCTTTGGAAAAGCCAACTTCTCCCTCTTCTTGAGAGTCAAGACATGCTGGGCTATGTCGATGGAACTATGGTTCCACCACCTCGCTTTGAACCAGAAACCTCTTCAACACTCAACCCCAAATATTTGGCATGGAGAGCAGCTGATCAACGACTTCTCTGTCTCCTGCTCTCCTCTCTCACTGAGGAAGCCATGGCTGTTGTCGTTGGTCTCCCTACTGCACGTGATGTTTGGCTTGCGTTGGAAACTACGTTCAGCCATCAGTCGAAAGCTCGTGAACTGAGACTCAAGGATGACTTGCAGTTGATGAAACGTGGCACCAAACCTGTTCCTGAGTATGCCCGTGCCTTCAAAAAAATTTGTGACCAACTTCATGCCATTGGCAGACCGGTCGAGGACATTGATAAAGTGCACTGGTTCCTTCGTGGACTCGGCACCGAATTTTCAGCTTTTTCTACTGCTCAGATGGCTCTTACCTCTATCCCCTGTTTTGCAGATTTAGTCTCTAAAGCTGAAAGTTTTGAGTTGTTTCAGCTCTCCCTTGAGTCCTCTAACTCCACTCCTACAGCATTCACAGTCACTAATCGTGGTCGCACCCATGGAAGCCACCCTGCTTCCTTTACCAACCAGCGAGGTCGTTCTTATTCTCACAAAAACAACTCTTCTAATCGAGGACGAACCCACTCAAGTCAAGGTCGTCGACCACCTCACTGCCAAATATGCCGCAAAGAGGGCCATTATGCTGACCGCTGCAACCAACGGTATGTTCGACCTGATTCTTCTCATGCTCACCTTGCTGAAGCCTTTAACACGTCATGTTCTATTGCTGGACCCGATACTGCTGATTGGTTTCTGGACACTGGAGCTTCGGCCCATATGACTGCCGACCCATCTATTTTGGATCAGTCTAAAAATTACACGGGTAAGGACTCTGTGATTGTAGGAAACGGTGCATCCCTACCCATTACCCACACCGGTACTCTTTCTCCTGTTCCAAATATTCACTTGTTAGATGTCTTGGTTGTCCCTCACCTCACTAAAAATCTTCTTTCCATAAGTAAATTAACGTCTGATTTTCCTCTCTCCGTTACATTTACTAATAATCTTATTACTATCCAGAATCGTCAAACAGGAAGGGTGGTGGCAACCGGTAAAAGAGATGGAGGGCTATATGTGCTGGAGCGCGGCAACTCTGCTTTTATTTCAGCCCTTAGAAACAAATCTTTACGTGCTTCATATGATTTATGGCATGCTCGTCTAGGTCATGTGAATCATTCTGTTATTTCTTTTTTAAATAGAAAAGGTCATCTTTCTCTTACGTCTTTATTGCCTTCTCCATCATTATGTAATACCTGTCAGCTTGCAAAAAGTCATCGATTGCCTTATTCCCGCAATGAACGTAGGTCGTCTCATGTGTTAGATCTTATTCATTGTGATCTTTGGGGTCCTTCTCCCGTCAAATCAAATTCGGGTTTCCTTTATTATGTTATTTTTATTGATGATTATTCTCGATTCACTTGGTTTTACCCTTTAAAATTTAAATCTGATTTTTTTGATATTTTTCTTCAATTTCAAAAATTTGTGGAAAATCAATATTCTTCTCGTATCAAGGTATTTCAAAGCGATGGTGGTACCGAATTTACTAGTACTTGTTTCAAAACTCATTTACGTAATTCTGGCATCCACCATCAACTCTCTTGTCCATATACACCTGCTCAAAATGGTCGTGCTGAGAGAAAACATCGTCATGTGACTGAGACTGGCTTGGCCCTTCTCTTTCACTCTCATCTTTCTTCTCGTTTTTGGGTTGACGCCTTCAGCACTGCAGCTTATATTATCAACCGGTTGCCTACTCCACTTCTTGGAGGTAAGTCACCCTTTGAACTCCTTTATGGCTACACTCCACATTATGACAATTTTCATCCCTTTGGTTGTCGTGTTTATCCTTATTTGCGTGATTATATGCCTAACAAGCTTTCTCCCCGCAGCATTCCTTGTATTTTTTTGGGTTATAGTCCTGCTCATAAAGGGTTTCGCTGTCTTGATCCGGCCACCACTAAGCTATATATCACCTGTCATGCTCAATTTGATGAAACCCACTTTCCTGCTATCCCTAGCTCCCAGACCCAACCTCTTTCCTCTATTCCTATTTCAAATTTCTTAGAACCACATCTTCATCATATTGATTCATCCCCCCCTACCACTTCATCACCGCAAACTCCTCGATCCAGTTCATCCCCGTGTGATATTTGTTCTGACCTTGTAGATGAGTCTGTGCAGGTTGATACTTCTCTTGCAGGTTCCACTTTGCCACCCTCGACTTCTAATTCGACCTCTATTGAACCTCCTGTTGATTTCTCTTCTTTGGGCACTCATCCTATGATCACACGAGCCAAAGCTGGTATATTCAAGACTCGTCATCCAGCAAATCTTGGTATTTTGGGCTCATCTGGACTTCTTTCTGCTCTTCTTGCATCCACTGAGCCAAAAGGATTCAAATCTGCGGCTAAGAATCCTGCTTGGGTGGCTGCCATGGATGAAGAAATTCAAGCATTACAACAAAATGATACTTGGACTTTGGTTCCTCGCCCTGCTAACACCAACATCGTGGGCTCTAAATGGGTGTTTCGTATTAAATATTTGCCTGATGGATCTGTCGAGCGTTTCAAGGCTCGTCTTGTTGCCAAAGGTTATACTCAGGTTCCTGGTCTTGACTACACTGACACTTTCAGTCCGGTTGTCAAAGCTACCACTGTCCGTGTTGTGCTTTCTATTGCAGTCACAAATAAATGGCCTCTTCGACAACTTGATGTCAAGAATGCTTTTCTCAATGGAACTCTTATTGAACGTGTTCATATGGAACAACCTCCTGGGTATATTGATCCTCGATTTCCCACTCATGTTTGTCTATTAAAGAAAGCCCTCTATGGTTTAAAGCAAGCTCCTCGTGCTTGGTTTCAGCGTTTTAGCTCATTTCTTCTCACACTTGGGTTTTCTTGCAGTCGCGCTGACACGTCCCTTTTTGTCTTTCATCAGCAATCTAACATTATCTATTTGCTTCTTTATGTTGATGACATTATTGTTACCGGCAACAACTCATCTCTTATTGACAGCTTTACTCGCAAGCTTCATTCTGAGTTTGCTACCAAAGATTTGGGTTCTCTCAGTTACTTTCTTGGTCTTGAAGCTTCACCCACTCCTGATGGTCTCTTTATTAGTCAGTTAAAATATGCTCGAGATATTCTTACTCGTGCTCAGTTGCTCGATAGCAAACCAGTTCACACTCCCATGGTTGTTTCTCAACACTTGACTGCTGATGGTTCTCCTTTCTCTGATCCTACTCTCTACAGATCTCTTGTTGGCGCCCTTCAGTACTTGACTATTACGCGTCCAGATATTGCCTATGCTGTCAATTCTGTCAGTCAATTCTTGCATGCCCCTACTGCAGATCACTTTCTTGCTGTCAAACGTATTCTTCGCTATGTCAAAGGAACACTCCACTTTGGTCTTACCTTTCGTCCATCCAATGTTCCTAGTACGCTAGTCGCTTATTCGGATGCTGACTGGGCTGGTTGTCCCGATACTCGTCGTTCTACATCCGGCTATTCTATTTATCTTGGTAACAATCTGGTTTCTTGGAGTGCCAAAAAGCAACCTACTGTCTCACGCTCCAGCTGTGAATCTGAGTATCGTGCTCTTGCCACAACCGCTGCTGAACTTCTTTGGGTTACGCATCTTTTGCATGACCTCAAGGTCCCTATTTCAAAGCAGCCCTTACTCTTATGTGACAACAAAAGTGCTATTTTTTTGAGCTCTAATCCCGTTTCTCACAAGCGGGCCAAACATGTTGAACTAGATTATCATTTCCTTCGAGAACTTGTTATCGCTGGCAAACTTCGCACACAATATGTACCCTCTCATCTCCAAGTTGCTGACATCTTCACAAAGAGTATTTCTCGACCTCTCTTTGAATTTTTCAGATCCAAGCTTTACGTTCGTTCAAATCCGACGCTCAGCTTGCGGGGGGGTGTTAAGGATAGTTGACCGTTCACTATAAGGCAAATATCTAGATATTTGCCTTACATTACGGGTTACCATATTTGCCCTCTTATTAAAGGCAAATATATTGCATTCATTTATTATTCTTTCCTTTTATTACTATTTCCATAATATTTGTAATTAACCATATTTCTGTATCCTGAAAAATGATTATAAATAAGAGAACTCTCACCCCCATTCACACTTATAACGAATGTCAAAAGAGTCTTCCTTACTTTTTTGAAGTTGTACTAACTCCCAAGTTTAATTTATTTCCATGGACTCCATCTCCTTATTGATAACCTCTTGTCAGTGTAAGCTATCTAAGCTTTGAATAGCAGCTTTGTGATCCGTTGTAAACTCCATCAACTATAGAGAGAGCATATACTATCGTAACATGAAACTTTTCAAGTTTTCAAAATTTTCTTCGTGGTTTATTCCTTGTGATGGACAAAGATTCCTCTACTATTTCATTTTTTAGGCTTTGTTCCTCCTCCAAGTCTTCCAGACTATCCGCTACCTACTTATTAGTATGTTCTTCAATAGGAGTGTTAAGTATGAGAAGCTCGATCCCACCTATGTTTCTCGGACTTTTGTTTCTCATTCTTAATATGGTATCAGAGCTTCTCGTTCTTAACATAGTATCAGAGCTTCTCATTCTTAACATGGTATCGAGCCATTATTCTTAACATAGTATCATAGCTTCTCCTTCTTAACATGGTATCAGAGTCATTATTCTTAATAAGGAACAACTACTTTGGGAGAGAACACCACCTTCTCCATAGGTTTCGATGTCCCATCATTATTTTTAATCATCTTCGAAGATATTCTCGACTTATTGAATGTCACATCCCGACTATTGACAATCTTCCTTGTCTCTAGGCACTGTAACTTTTGTTTCTCATTCTTAATTTTTTTTTCTTCGCTCTAACTTTGAATGAGTCACATGGTAAAAAATAGGACAACCAAATACATGCAAATTATCATAATATATATATTTTTTTTTCCAGAAGCTCCCGACCATAAATGCACCAAGTGAACTATATGCATCAAACTTCTTGAGACAACCAACATCAAACTTTCTTTATGAATGTGTGGTTCATCCTCTCAACATCTCCGTTTTGTTGTGGCTCATCAGGGACCATAAAGTGTCGAACGACTCATTCATCTCGACATAATTTAAGGAATGGGTCATAAGTGTATTCTTCATCGTTTTTTTATCTTAGCTTTTCGAATTTATTCTCTATTCGGTTCTCCACCATTTTTTCCACTCCACGAAGTTCTGGAGAACCTCATGCTTGTGCCTCATGGGGTGCATCAGAACAATCCTTAAGAAGTCATCATTAAAGGTGACAAACCACCTCTTTTCTTCTAACTAAATATTCTTTGTGGGACCCCATACATCAGTGTGAATATAATCCCAAAACACCCTCGGGTTAGGGTATAATAGTACCAAACTTCACATTTTTTCTATTTACTAAATACACGAGTGTTCACGAAAGTCAATCCTACTAGTTTTGGCACCCTTAAGAACACCCTAGTTCACTAATGTTTGAAGCACCGTCTCACTAGCATGCTCCTGTCACATGTACAACAGTTTCAACATATCTTATTCCTTCAAACTTGCCACAACAGTATGTCTCATTACCGTTGTTCCATTGAGGTACTATATGGTACCTCTTCTAGTCCCTCTAATCGCCATAAAAGCACCACATACTACTTTCAAATTCTCTCCTTCCAAAGTGATATGATAACTATTGGTATCCAAAACTCCAAATAAAAAAATTTTCAAGTTAAAAGGCATACATTTAAACTTTCAAAAGTTTTAATAATACTCTTTAAAATTTCAAAAATACCTCGAAGCTTTAAAAAAAAAAAAAAAATTCAATAACACTATTCTTGTTAATTTTGATTGGAAACATTGATGTTTTGTTTAAAAATACCCTTCATTTTTTAAAAGGTTTTAAAAATATCATTTAACTTTGAAAGTGTTTCAAACCTTTATTTTTTTAAAAACTTCAAAAATACCCTATTCGTAGCATATCAATAGAACTTTAGTACCACGTTTCAAAAAATATTCATAAACTTTCAAAACTAACATTAATACTTTAAACTTTTTTTTAAAAAAAATTGAACTTTTTTTTTATAACGGCTCAATATACTTTTAAAATTCAATAGATATATTTTTCGACATGGTATTAAATATTTTTTAATTTTTTTTTTAAATTTTGAAAGGTATTAATAGAATATTTTTCAAGTTCAATATTTTTTTTTTTTAAACAAATTTCTAATGATTTTCAAAGGTAATTTGAAACTTTTTATGGTGGTGAAATAAAGTATCAAATTTATCAATATTTTTATTAATTTAGTCAAAAGAAAAATCGGTATTAATATTATTAGGACAAAAAAGAGATGTTTCCCTTTTCAAATAAAAAAAAATTAAAAAAAAATAAAGTTGGAAAAAATGGGTAAAAGAATGATTCCATCCTTAAATATAATAAAATTCTACTGTAAAATGGAGCACATTTAACCACTTTTCCTTTTTCTTTTATTTATTTTTTTTTAAATTAAAAAAAAATTGTATGAAGTGATTATGAGTATGATTTTGGAATACATTTCATGTTTGCATTTATATTAAAGATATTGGATAAGTAACCAGAATAATTTTTATGTCCAAACTTATCGCCTGAGAAACAAATAGTTGTACAATAATTTATTTTTCGGACTAAATTTATGTTTTCTATTTTCATTAGAAAAATGATTTCTTAAAACATGGTTATATGTTTTGAAAAAATTTTCATTCAATTTTCTTCCGGAATGAAAATTTTGATAATTTTTCAATTTAAAACATTTGTGTCTAATATAGTCTTCAACACCACAATAATGACATATAGGCACAAATCTAGATTTATCTTATTTAATACAAATTTACCTGTGTTAAGCTTAGACATGATAGGGATGCTTAACAAATATTGTTTTAGAATTTGAAGATGTAAAACATTCATCAATATAGTCTAATCCTCTTGTATCACCATAAGCCGTACTTATTCAAGTATTTTATCTAATTTTTTAGAACCTATCAAGCTTTTCATAGTTTCTTTAGCCCTGCCAAGATCTTGCAAATTATTTGATTTATTTTGTTTGAGCAATTTAATTAACTATTTTTTACACAGCAATCATGCTCAAGAAATTTAACTTTATCAATTAATGCATTTTTCTCATTACCGTCAAATACATGCTTTTCCCAAGTTACATCAAAATTTACCATATTATGATCCTTCTCTTCTACGAAATTTCATTTAGTAAAGACTTATTTTCATTTATTGAAGTCTTATATTTCTTTTGGAGAACAACATACTTTGAACCAAGTTTTTCTAAATAAATTTGAATCTCCTTAACAACTTTAAATAATTCATCATAAGAAAGAGATTCAAGAATTACTTCATCCTCTTGTTCATCGTTTTTGTCACTATGAGCCATGAAGCAAAAATTTGCTATTTCTTCATCACTTCCACTTTCATCACTATCATCCCGAGTAGCCTTCATTACTTTCTTCTTGGATTTCTTCGATGATTTGAGAAGAGGACTGTCCGTTCTTTTATGACCCGACTTTTTACATTCATAACATATTACCTCATCGTTTTTGCTATTTTCACGTTTTGACTCTTTTTTATTTGTGAAATGTTTCTTGAATTGTTTCTCTTTTTTTATGAAATTTTTGTACTTACGTGTGAAATAGGCAACATCGTCTTCATCAAAGACTTCCTCATTTTCGAAGTCAACTTCTAAAGTAATGGTCTTTTAGGTATACTCTTCTTCCTTTTAGATTCCTTTTCCATGTGCTCCTTCATGGTAATCTCATGTGTCATGAGAGAACCAACAAGTTTATCTAAAGGAAGACTTGTGAGATCATTTGCCTCTTGAATCCCCGTGACTTTTGCCTCCCAACTTTTAGGTAGAGACCTAAGAGTTTTTGTTACATTTTCGGGAGTAGAATATACTTTTTCAAGATTTTTCAAACCATTTAGAATATTAGTAAATCTAGTAAACATATCACCTATAGATTCATTTGCATTCATTTTAAATAGTTCATAATTTTGAACTAACGTGCTAATCTTTGTTTTTTTAACTTGATTTCTTCCCTCATGAATTACCATTTTTAAAATTTCATATGCCAAAGAAGACATAGATAATCTATAAAATTTATCATTACTTAGGGCACAACAAAGACAATTTATAGCACTAGCATTAAAAGAACATTTTTAATATCATGCTCATCACATTTCTCCTCTATTTTAGGCACCTCAATATTATTAACAATTGTTATTGGAACTAAGGATCTTTTACTAACATTTAGCCACAATTGATAATCAACCTATTGCAAATAAATTTTCATTCTAGCTTTCTAATATGTATAATTTGTTCCATCAAAATAAGGAGACATAGAAGTTGATTGTCGTTCACTAAAACCATTATTAACACCTAGGTTTGTCATAAATTCTAACAATAACGTTTACCCGCTCTGATACCAATTGTTGGATCGGTATGGCACCCGTAGAGGGGTGAATAGGGTTTTAACAACAAAGTATTTAAAAATGATTAATTTTTCTAATTATGAATCTTGTTAGAAATAGGAACACGATGATAATTTAGAACAAAATAACTCAAGTCAAAACAATAATAAACTATGAAAAACTTAGAACATGCAATAAATCACGATAACAATTTGGAAATTAAATAGAAAAGAGTAAGATAATATAATATAGTAGTTTTAAAGTGGTTTGGTCAAACTCGACATACTCCATTCCTCGAGCACCTTTTGGAAATTTGAATAAAAAAAAAATTTCTTGACTCTTTTCACAGATCAGAGCCCAACCGCTACACTGCTCTTTTTCCGAGTTCAAGAATAAACTCAATCATTTGCATGATGCAAGATCAAACCGGTACAAGTATTTGAATTTTGTAGGAACACACCACAACTTTCTAACAGAGTAGATTTACAATTTGAGCACTCTCACTCTTTTCTCACAGTACAATAAAAATCTCTCTGAAAAATAAGATCGAAAAAAAATAAAATTGGAAGTTTGTAAATAGTAACACTAGGAGACTTTAGAAAATTGAAAATTGAAAAATTATGGAAGTTTGTTAATATATGGGAAAGTACATGGGTTTAAATAGGGAAGAAACTTTTAAAAAGTAGAAATTAATATGGATCATTAGATTTTAACTGAGAAAGGGAAGGAGATTTAAACTAAATAATTAAAAAAATATATTTTTATTATTTTTTAAAAATTTAAAAATATAATATAAAAATAATAAAAATTAAAAATTTATTATAAATATAATTATATAATAATAATAAAAAGTTATGGAAGTAACTTTCAAAATTTATTATAAATATAAATTAAATAGTAACAAAAAGTATGTTGGTAACTACCAAAATATAATAGTATAATAATATAATATAGTAATAATAAAAATCAACGTGAATAACGTTAGATTCAAATTTATAATAATGATTTGATAGAGGTATTCACACCCTTATAATAGGGAATGCTTTGTTCCCCTCTCCAATCAATGTTGGGTTTGTCATGACCCAATTTTAGAGGGTTCGAGAAACCGAACTCCGACAAAAAAATAAATTTTGCATACTTTAAAAGACACACAACACTTTCCTCAGAAATTCCAAGTTATTTAGAGAGAGAAAAAAAAGGCATAGGATACAAAAAAATTAAAAAAAAAATAGAACTAATTGATGTCCATGGTCGAAGACAACTAACAGGCACACTAGGTCAACACCCCTATATGATAGTAGAGCTCCCGAGCATCTCCCCACCTTGACCAGTACCTGAACTAGAAATGGAGAAAGGGATAAGTATAAAAATATACTTAGTAAACAATCTACTTATAGGCTCTTATCCCTTACTTCTTCTACTAGGTTTCCACGATTTTCCTTTGGTTTATAGGAAGTTCGGGCTTATCCTTTACTGCGCTCTAAGCTACTGTGTAGGTCTCTTAGTTCTAATTGATTCCTCATTAGTCATCTACCATTGTTGCCCCTAGTGACTCTTCGAGATTCATTCTTAAAACAAAAAATTCGCTTTGGCCAAGTGGTTAAGGCATGTGCTTGCTAAGTACATGGGGTTTCCTCGCAAGATTCAGGTGACGAATAGTTAAATTTTTTTTTTTTTGTACTAGCGAAAGGCCAAAGCGGACACAAAGGCCACCGCTAAAAGATATTGTCCGCTTTGGCCCGTTAGCTCGCGATCTCATAGAGGTATTCACACCCTTATTATAAGGAATGCTTCGTTCCCCTCTCCAACCGAGATTTCGAAAAACCAAACTGCGATGAAAAGATAAACTTTGCATAGTTTAAAAAGGCATGCAACACTTTTGTCTCAAATTTCAAGTTACTTAATTAACAAACAAACAAAAAAATAAAAAAATAAAAAAATTCAAAATCAACCCAAAAAAATTATACAACTAATTGATGTCCTAGGTCGAATACAACTAACATTCACTCTGGGTCGACACCCCTCTGTGATAGTAAAGCTCTCGAGCATCTCCCCACCTTGACCAGTACCAGAACTACAAAAGGAGAAAGGGGTAAGTATAGAAATATACTTAGTAACCAACCTACTTGTAGGTTCTCATCCTTTCCTTCTTCTACTAGGTTTCCACGACTTTCCTTTGATGTATAGGAAGTTCGGGCTTACCCTTTACTACGCTCTAAGTTACCATGTAGGTCTCGAAGTTCTAATTGATTCCTCATTAATCATCTACCTTTATTGTCCCTAGTGCCTCTTCGAGATTCGTTCCAAAAACAAAAAAGTTGCTTTGGGTGAGTGGTTAAGGCGTGTGCTTGCTAAGTACATGGGGTTTACCTTCAAGAGTTTGAATCGCTTAGGTGACGTAAAGTTCATTTTTTTTCATACTAGCCGAGGTATTCAAACCCTTATTATAAGGAATGTTTTGTTCCCCTCTCCAACGAGAAACTGAACTGCGATGAAAAAAAAGGGCATGAGATACAAAAGAATTCGGGATACAAAAGAATTCAAAATCAACACAAAATATTACTAATTGATGTCCCAGGTCGAATATAACTAACATACACTCTCAGTCGACAACCCTCTTTGATAGTAGAGCTCCCGAGCATCTCCCCACCTTGACCAGTACCTGAACTAGAAAAGGAGAAAGGGGTAAGTATAAAAATATACTACTAGGTTTTTACGACTTTCCTTTGGTCTATAGGAAGTTCGAGCTTACCATTTACTGCGCTCTAAGCTACCGTGTACGTCTCGAAGTTCTAATTGATTCCTCATTAATCATCTACCTTTGTTGTCCCTATTGCCTCTTCGACATTCGTTCCTAAAACAAAAAATTCGCTTTGGCCGAGTGGTTAAGTCGAGTGTCTGTTAAGTACAAGGGATTTCCCTACGAGCTGTGACAAAAAGATAAATTTTGCATACTTTAAAACAAACATATACAACACCTTTGTCAGAAATTTCAAGTTATTTACAAATGGAAAAAAGGGCATGGGATACAAAATAATTCAAAATCAACCCAAAAAATTATACATCTAATTGATGCCCCAGGTTGAATACAACTAACATACACTCCGAGTTGACACCCCTCTATGATAGTGTAGAGCTCCCGAGCATCTCCCCACCTTGACTAGTACCTGAACTAGAATTTTATTTCACATGCATCGGGATATTTTTCTCCTTAAGATGAGTATGGACACATATGTTATGAAATAAAAACGATCATCATGTTTAACATGATGCTGCAACGGTCACTACTCCTACCGGGTGTCCGACAATAGCACTAGAGAATGTTAGCCTAACTAGGAAAAGAACTTAGAAGTTGTACAAACCGACTGGTGGGTCTATATTCGCACATATGAGCCATGTGGAGAGTAGTAAAAACACATCCAATGATCTGCTTATGATATCAACCTAAGAGAATACGGCTTTAAATGATAGGTCTCATTCATGATTGCATGTGTTTTGTATCTAACTCCAATAGTGGTGTTACTTACTATGTATTTCTTCAAGTACTCAAGCCACGTGCTACTTCTCTATTTCAGGTAAATGCAAAACACTCCTGCACGGTCGATGGTGGCATTACAACTTTAAAGATCATGGCACATGTAAAAGGTATAGGTTAGGATCGGGTATTTTTGTTTTATTTTTATTTATGTATATTTTAATTTTTCTATTGTTTTATTTCAAAATCCTTTTATTAAACATGTAAGTTCAGGACATTATTTTATGAATACGTTTTAAATGAATATTTCTATACAAAGTATTAAGTCACACATGTAGTAGCGATTTTAGGTTAATAGAAAATTAGAGTGGTTACAGAAAATATATTAAATATCAAAATAATTCATGCATATTAGATACATTAAATAAAAATATTTATTTAAAATTTGAATGAAAAATGGGTGGAATGCATTGAGATATCTAATGATCTTTAAATATCATTTAAATAAAATATTATATCTTAATATATTAGATATTAAAATATATTATTTAGATTTAAAAAAAACTCTTCCAAAATTCTTATAAGACTCTGTCTTGAAAATGAAAATTCTCTCTAGACCTTTCCCTCCCAAATGCCTTTAGACTTTCTTTCATGAGATTCTCATAAGCCAACATCATGTTTGAGTCATAGTGAAAAAGGTTCATTACAAAGTTTTATCATAACTCAATTTTTAAGATTTCAAATTTTGAGTCTGGACCGAAAAGACAAAGGCAAAAGAAAAAATAAAATGGTAATAATAGCACCACAATTATAAATAAATTTATTACAAAATGAGAAAATGTATTTGAGATACAAATACAAAATACTCAAAATATAAAAACGAATTGACCCTTTGGAACGACCCCTTTGTGACCACGCAACTCTTGAATGTTCCCCCACCTCAACCGAACACATAAAAAAAGGGGAAAGAAGGGAATATAAAATTATTGAGTGAGCAATCTACTTATAAGCTATTATTGTATCCTTTACCTACTAAGTATTCACAAGTTTTACTCTAGGCTCTAAGAAGTTGGGCCTTGTCTTTACTATTATCAGAGCATTTTGGGAGGTTTCAAAGTTTCAAGCGGTTCTTTAGCTGTCCACGGATCTACTTTAGGTTTGGAGGTGGGGGTTCATCTACTTCTGACATCTCTAATCTATTGGCAAACAAACCACATCTTTGGCGTGAATTACTTTTTCAGTTCTTAAATTTAGACAGCTTGCCTAGCCACAACAACGATTATCTGATATCTTTGGTTGATGTGCTACCCAATAAAATCTATTAGGACCATATGACATCTAGCAAGTCTGAACATCATTGTCATCTTCTATTAAAGGTTAGCTGGCAAACATTTCACAAGGCCATAAAGACACTCTAAGTCTAGAGGAGCAACCCATGTTCTAATCCCTTAGGACAAATTTATAGTACGAA
>NW_019268704.1:0-4639 GCF_002738365.1 Cucurbita moschata
TGGAAATAACAATAAATGGAAAGATACCTATAGTAATAAGGCAAATGTTAGATATTTGCCTTATAATAAAATATCAAATATAATATATATGGTAAACTATAATTTATTACTAAATATCCTTAACACCACCCCCTTCGGAGCCCAACGTTCTTGCTGGCACACCTCCTCGTGTCCATCCCCCTTCGGGGCTTAGCATTCGGTGTATGGTTCGGATTGGTTCTTGAGCATGGGCTAGATTTTCTGTACTTTCAAGGATCATTTCCATAGAAGATCACGAAGGCTAAGGCTAACAAGTCGTGGAGCATGCCCAATTGAAAAAAAGTCAATTTTGGGTTGACATTGGGGTAATGATCAAATTCCCATCTACCATCCATTTTCTCAAAATTGAGCCTTGCCTTAGCTTAATAGAATTGATAGGAGTAACTTTGATGGATAAATGGAGAATTAAAATGGACTTTTGCATTTTCAGGTGAAGTGCAGACCGATGAATGATTTCCAAAATTAAGGTCATACACTTAAAAGGCGTTCCCCCAAAAAATAAATAGTTTAATTAGGGGAAGAATAAAAAAGAAATTCCATGAAGAAATCGAACCCTTAAAAGCTCTAGAATTGGCTGCACAATAAGTGTTTTCTAGGTTGAACTCCAACTAGGAAAAGGATTTTCAGTAAATTTTAGAGGTGAATAACTTATGATACAATCCACGAGAAGGTATGAAATCAATCCCTAGTTGTTCTCTGTGGCACCATATTTAAGTTTCACGAAGAAATCGAGGAAAAAATGCTAGACATAGAGTAGAGGAGACGAGTTTTCAGACGGGGGCTCGAAGGCTCGAAGGCTCGCGCGTGTCTTCTTCCTTCCAGAGGAAGAAGACAATGATGTCGTTTCAACTAAATTGGTCATGTCAACCCAAAACTAGACCCTCTCTTAATTTTTCTTAATTTTATCCCTCTTCTAGATCGGTTCTCATGAAAAAATTATTATGGTTCTAGACAATAGACACCGAGAATTTTGTCAAAGAAAATTTGAAGTAATTCGGATACCAGAAGCTTGAGAATGGAGGTCCCGAATGTTGACGACGAGGTAAGTAGCCATCTTAGACTTTTTTTTTTTAAGAAATACCAGTAGGAATCGCTTGGATTTCAGTATGAGCCTTAAACTAAGAAAGAATTAATGAAATATGAAAGAAAAACACTGAAAACCAAGAGTTAGACCCTCAATTGATTGATTGAAAGAATTAATGAAATATGAAAGAAAAACACTGAAAACCAAGAGTTAGACCCTCAATTGATTGATTTGCTCAAGATTTAAGCGTTAAAATGACCCAGTCAATGAACTCCACTACTCATGAAACTTTAATGCTAAGCACATTATGGCATGTTAAGATTATATATATATATATATATATATAATTCTTGATCATTAGACAAGATTAAGTAGCTAGCCAAGTAACGGTGTAAAATGATCATAATTCTCCTAAGGTAACTTACAAATGACCTCCAAATGTCATGATACTTTATGAGACTATGAAAAAGTTTCTAAAGATAATACTAAGAAAAGAGCACAACACCGACCTTTAGGCTACCAAGACTCAAGAATATGAAGATATGAAAGGCTATATAAAACTCAAATAAGAACATATTTGGGGCACGACCCAAGACTCGAGGAGTAAAAACATGAAAGATGCCCTCGATGAGCAACTTAAAAGAATTCACGAAGATTTGATCCAAGATAGAAATATTACACTCCATGCCGTACTCATATGAATAAGGTAGGAATATTACAACCCCAAACTAAAAAGACTTATTAATCTACGCAACACTTGAAAATACCCTTAAATGTTTTTATTAAAAAAAAGAGAGAAAACATTAACAGGTTTATTAAAAGAAAAGAAAGAAATCATGCTCATGAAATTTCGATAAACAAATTTAATTCATGGAACGTGTTGGATGAAATTCCCACCTCAGCTTATTTAAAGCTCATTTAAAGAAGAATTATGAGTTTATAATCAAGAAATACTATCTCCATTGGCCCAATGAAACCTTTTGGGGAAGTCTAATGCAAATCCATGAGAGCTTATACTCAAAGTGGACAATATCGTACCATTGTGAAGATTTCGACAAACAAATTTAATTCATGGAATGAACTTTAATTTATATTGATTTGTATACTTTAATTTCTTTCCATATGTATACGTGATTCGATGGCTCAAATACTCATTCTCAACAAACTTGACTTGTAGGTTAGGTTAGTTTTGTATCTTATCAACAAGGATTACATTGTCTCGTTAAAAAAAAAAATTATTTTTTCAAAAATAAAAAGTTCTACCTTTTAAAATTCGGTGTTACACATACTCCATCCTAAAAGTCGATTCTTGACTAAATTTTAAAGTTCAATTCAATTCATTTGGAGAGAGAGCAAGTTATAATTTATTTAAAAATTATTTGTTTGTAAATAAGAAACGAGTTCTTAACGTACATATTATTTTCGTTCAAATATTGATTTTAAAAAAATATTTGAGGTTCCGTAGCTCAATTGGTTAGAATGTTGGTCTTATGAGCCGAAGGTTGTGAGTTTGAGCCCTGTTGGAACCAACAAATATTTGATATATATCTATTAAATCTTTATTTCAAATGTAATTTTTAATTATTAAAGTAAATAATATTTTTGGACAAAAAGGTCATTTTTTAATTCCGTGAAGGAATTTTAAGGTACTAAAAAATGAAATGACCAACAAAAGATAAAAAGAAATTTACCGACTTAATAATCTAGGCCACACTTGAAAATACTCTTTAATGTTTTTATTAAAAAAAAGAGAACAAATGAAAGCATACACATGAGATTTCGACCAAACAAATTTAATTCATGGAATAAACTTTAATTTTTATACTTTAATTTCTTTATGTATGTATATGTGACTCGATAGCTGAAACGCTTATTCTTAACAAACTTGACCCGCTTATTCTTAACAAACTTGACTTATTGATCTTGTACGTTGGGTATGCTAGCTTGTTTTGTGCGCTTCAAATGTCTTCTACTTATTTGAAGGTCTTTAAATCTTTAAAGAGTTTTTTGTCTTCTAAATCTTCAAATATATTTTAATATTTTAATACGTGTTCTAATATTTTCTAACCTTGAAAAGGAATAAGAACTCTTCACCTTCATACAAGTATTCTAAGCTTGAGTTTTGGTTTAGATGACATTTGTACTCAATCATTTGGATTTCACTTTGGTTGACCTTCGGCCAAAATATATCGTTTGTTGGAATCATTTTCGACTTATTTGAACGTGGATCTAAATATTATGACTTAATTTGATTAACTATGCTTACTTGATTGGATGTTCATGAAAACAAGTGACATTATTTAAAGTTTTTCATTTATCCATTTGTAATTGATTTTGAATTCAACAACTTATAATTTCATTTTAATGTGAAAAATATGGACAATTGGGTCAAAATCTATCCTTCAACTTAACACATTAAAGAAAAACAAAAGAACAAAGAAAAAAAAAAAGTAGTGATAAAAGTTTATACTAGAGTGAAATTGATGTATGGTAGTTGGTGGAATCTTAATGTCAGGTTCCTAATTTTCTTAATCTAATCAGTGATGTCATCTATCCATACATAACTCATTACGAGTAAGCTCGTCATAAATAATTTTAGAAAACACAACAAAGTCTTTTATAAAGGTCTAAAAATTCAAAAGAAACATATCTCCAAAATAAAACCCTCAGTAATTGAATTCAAAATAAATCTAAATAAAACAATGTTCAATGTTTTAACTTAAAACAGTCAAATAAACGTAAACTACTAAAAATGCCCCTCGTCTACTTCCATGGTGTGCTCAGCTCCACCGTCAACTGTACATTGTCGCCTTGCCTTTACCTGAAAAATGTAGATAGCACGTGGCTTGAGTATTTTATGAAATACTCTGTCAGTCACCCCACTGTTAGGGGTAGAAATGCAAACACATGCAACATATGAGCGGGACCTAACTTTTCATAAAGTTTAGATGGTCTTGGGTGCTTTTCTATTCTAGGTAGGGTTGGATGCATGGTACTCCTTCACTCACGGCCCATGTACACGCACATGGAACCACCAGGTGGGCTCGTATACGTACCCCCTGGGCCTGACTTGGTTGAGCACAACGTATTACACGTCGCCGGACACCACATAACAGAAAAGGGCCTGCATGATATCATGGCGAACATAAATATCGTATTTCATTCTTTCGTAACATAAAAGGGGAAGAATCCCGATACAAGTGACATACATATATGCATGAGGTCCCGTAACATACTTAACAAGGCATTACGTAAGCATTGCTCACATCACATATACATATCTTACATTACATATCACATAACTTACATTACATGGCATATTACATAACATGAAAATACATTCTAGTTCCATAAGCATTTCATGACATGACTCAATAATACTAGTGTATCCATGTCATCGATCAACATTTTCATGACATATAATACTAGCAGATCAACAATTTTTTCATAGCATAATAGATAACAGTCAACATCATCCATAACTTTTCATAGCATAAATAGTCAACAGTCAACATAATCCATAACCTTTCATAGAGTAAACAATCAACAGTCAACAGTTAACATAATCTATTATCT